>NW_021680359.1:2533301-2534658 GCF_001412515.2 Diachasma alloeum
TTTTTTTTTCAGGTCGGCTCAGCAATTCTACAACGAAATAGCCGCAGTCGACATTTCTATGAATAAAATGAATAATTATCGCAATTTCGATCTTTTTCTTCCCTGGTTGGCTTCTCAGGGGTTATACGAATCTCTGAAAAAATTGACGATTTAAAAAAAAAAAATTTCGTACGTTTGCTAGCGGTTCAAAGTTTGCCGACTTTTACGGACCCTGAAAATCGGGGGGTTTTTCGGCTTCTCACAGCGATTATAAATAAACTAATCAAATTAAAAACTTGAAACTCCGTATTGGGCAAGCGAAATACTTCTATTACACAGTGTATTTGGTCTCATATTTTTACGATTTTTTTTCACTGACTTATAGACGTTTATTTCGAGTGGTCTCTACTTTTGACACCGACAGGAATAAAGCTTAAGAATAGGAGTTTCTGAAAGATAGAAACTAGTTTGTGAAGCCGGTCCACTTTTTTCTCTGTGTGTGCTCACTGGATAAATTCTTGATATCATTATAAATTGAATCCCTCTTTTCATTCTACTTTGATCCTCTACAGACGCATTCAGTAATTTCTTAGTTAATATTATGTAACCAATTTTGATGCCTTTACATGAATTTGGAGTATCCTCTCTCTTTATTCATTATTTTTTCACAATTCCATTCGACAATTCCGTGAACTTGAAATTTTTCTAACACTTTCCAAAATTTCCTTGTATTTTCCATAACATTTCCTCTAGTTTTTTTTGAACATTCGGGAGTTCTGTGAAATTTGTGCGAGAATTCTTTCCATCTAAATTTCAGCTAATAGAATTCCACTATTCGACTGTTATTTCATACAGTCAACACGGTATTCAACTGATTATTTTTGGTAATGGGATCTGACCTTTCCTGGGCCAATCAGAGTCCAGTATTCAATAACATCAAGGACTTCCCAATTAAAATTACAGCGGTTATTTTCCCCTAGCTTTTGATAATTTCCCTTTAGCTCTGCAATTGTTTCTCTAACCAAATAACTGTCAAATATTATCCTGGGGAGTAAAAGAAAGTTATGAAGAAAGTCAAAATGGGTCGGTTTGGGAAGGATCCGATTACCAAAAATAATCCGTCGAACACCAATCGACCTCCAAAATTAATCGAACATTTCCCTCATGTTTTCCTGCGTATCAACGATCGGGATAAGTTTTGCACGAGTTTAATCTGCAAAACTTCTCCCTCTCGTTGCTACGCAACAAAACAATCGGAAAATATCCGATAATTTTGGAGGTTTCGTGGTATTGCTACTGATAATTTTTGATAATTCAATTGGTAATTTTTCATGTTGATATATATATATATATATATATATATATATATATATATATA
>NW_021680359.1:2534933-2558081 GCF_001412515.2 Diachasma alloeum
TATATATATATATATATATATATATATATATATATATATATATATATATATATATATATATATATATATATATATATATATGAAAAACAAAAGATTTTCTGGACGAATGAGCCCCTCATGGAAACTGACACATGGATTTTGTCTCATCGTGCAATTCTCTTGGCCGAAATTTGGATGGAAAAATTCTCTTCCAAATACCACTCGAGCTTCAAAATTAATCAGGTATTTCCCTCAATGAGTATCGAACGATATTTGTCAACACAATGTGTGGAAGAGGAACGTTTTAGGCACGAGTAAACAAGAAGGTACTTTTCGACACAAGGTGAACGTAGCAGCAGTGTCAAAATAGTATATTATGTTATCAGGCAATAAAAGTATTATCTGGCGAATGTGATTATAAAGCCACATTCGCCAGATAATGCTTTTATCGCCGTATGACATATGTGATTTTATGTCGTTGGGCCCGAAAACCGCGATCTAACCGAGCAAAGCGAGGTTAGAATCACGGTTTATCGGGCCTAATGACATAAAATATTATTCGATACATGTGAGACGGGAATTTTCAACTCGTGTGATCGGCAGTTCACACTCGTGAAAATTCCGCCTCACTCGTATCGAAATATACTAGTTTAACGCGATTGTCTACAAGTCCCAGATATTTCCCGATACAATTTGATGAGCACTCAATATGTAGGTGAACAAGTGCAGTAGTTTGTTCTTATGTAAGTCAAGGGATATGCACTGATAACCAATGTTAATAAAATAGTAATTTGATATAGCATGTTAAGTATTTCATGTTATTTGTACTTCAGAAAAAACCTGAAAATATTGTGTTTTCCCTCATAAAAACCCTGTTTATTCTCCAAACATCATTACAATCCTCGAACCTCTCCAAGATTAGCAATTCCAAACAATCTCGAACCGCTCTACCAGTACCTATACGACGGACATTCTTCACTATCTAAACCATTCGAAAAACCACAGATTTGTGATTCCATACGTAAATAAAACTAACCTGCATCTGCAGCCATGAATAATCGATGTAAGTAGTGGTGTTTGCGGTGATTCCAGCATTAACACCGGTAGAATTTGACTGCCATGCATCTTGTCCAGGATTAACCAGTCCAAGACCGTCGGGTTGCCCCCGATCAGGTACTATTTGATCGGCATACTGATACGTATTCTGTACACTCTGTTGTACGGGTAACGTTATGCCAACTGAATGATGATTGTGATGATGATGGTGATGATGATGTCCAGTGGGAGGGTGCTGGACCCCCGAGCCGGCGGTGGGCTGCAAGCAGCACACGCTGACATCCATCCGGGGGGGCGGCGAGTCGTAAAATCCTCGCTGTTCTGGATCTGGTGAATCCCAGATTGACGTGAGGTACGTAGTCTCAAGTGGAACCATTCAATCTTCAGCAAGGTAAAATTGCTGCTTATATCTTTCCCGCCAAAAAAATTACACTAGTTGTGTCAGCGTACACAGGATTGGTGGTTATCTAGAGAGAAGCGACACTGAGACGTATAACATTGTTTTTCGGTAATCTTCATTGCTGAGTGTTATAGCGATATCAATGTAAACTGAATTGGCATGTCGCAATAGTCAGCGGAGACACAGCTGAATTGGGTTTAAAAATCTAGAGATTGACACTCGTAAAATATCTCAACAAACAAAACACTTAGCACAAATGTTCAAACTTTCCTCACTCTATGACAAAGACATCAAATATTGCAACGATCAAGTTTCTTTTATCAATCACTGGTGGTTATTGATTTATCCGTAATGTTTCATAATGTAACATATATTCGCAGTAGTTTCAGCTAATAATTTGGGAAAATCATTGCAATGATCTAACCAAGAGTTTTCCTTGTTTATACTTTTTTCCTCAATCGATTTTAATGATCAATAGCGCATGCGTAGGGCCTCGAACTTATTAGGTGATACGCGCGTGTGTGTCGTCAAGGCAACGGTTCAGCCGTAACTGAACGACTCAGTTTCACCGTAGTACCAAGGTACCCCCTCGCACAGTTTTGTACCTGGGTACCTTCTCCTCCAACATAACAACGTGTATCTCTCTCTCTCTCTGTCTCTCTTTCTCCCTCTCTCCCTGTCCCCTCTCTTTCTCACTCGTTTAACTTCACCTCAAACATGAGGTATAAAGGGGGATCTCTCTATAGCACGGCTCACGCCCCGGGCGTGAGTGATCCGCGCGCTCAGTCAGCCATCAAGCGTTTATATACATGGATAAAAAACGTCGATCCGTGTATTCATATTTTCTCGCTCCCTGCGAGGAAGGCATTTGCATCCTAGTCTTACTTCATTTGGTGCCTATGGTTCTTACTCTTTTTCTGAAAGCCTCTTTTTTCTCATTTTACGGAACCCCCTACATTAGAGGGGAAACGCAAGTGGGAGATCGCGACGATAGCTATGGACATTCCGCCAACGCTCACCTGACGTCATTCCAACCAATCTGCGTTTGTGCAGACGATGATGAGGGATTAGATTAAGCTCAATTATTTTATTAGAAATGTTTTTTATTTTATCCGTACATTTTTTATTCGCAAAAATTGTAATCTATTGAAAGTGAAACACGAACCGTTGTTATCATAAGAGGAAGGTTCTCTCCAAATTTCAAGTGGATATCTTAATTTTTACGAAAGCTAGAGAGCGTACAAGGATTTTATCAAAAAAACAGAAAAGTGAAAATATCTCGAAAACTTTGCAGGGACGGGTATATAGGTTTTCCTCAATCTAGATAGGAGGCATTGTAACGAACATTTTGAAAAAAAAAGAAATCGGTCCACTAATTTTGGAGATATTCGCGAAAAACAATTTAAAAACAAATCGCTTTTTCTCAGGAACTATTGGACCGATCGAGCTGATCTTGTGCACAGAATTAGTCCTAGTTGGGACCTATACTCAGACAAAATTTTTGATTTTTCGAAATTTTTTTAGTCAATTTATTACTCGATTTTCTAAAACTTGATTTCCTAAAAGTTGTGGCGGGGGGGAGGGACATACAGACATGGTCGTCAAACGTCGTATTTTTACGTTTTAGACCATTCTACATCATTTCCAATGAAAATTAAGAAATGTGAAAATCGAAGGATTGCAAACCTCCCATTCGGAAGCAAAAAGTTGGAAAATTGAATTCATTGAATTTTTGTTCCAACTGATTTATTGTGGTCACAAAGATCTCCATTTTACATTGAGTTTCCATTGTATGTTGGAATTATAAGAATGAAACCGAATAAAATGATCATCTTTATAAATGATTGATGATGATTCAACATTGTCAGTATCTGTAATGAATATGAAATTTTAATCATTAAAAGTATTTTATCAGCGTTGGAAATTTTCAATCATTAAAATTGCTCATCAATTCAATTATTTAATTTGTAAACTTTTAAAAATATTAGTGAAAGTAAAAGCATCCGTACCCAGATAAGACATAAGAAGGCTGATGATGGGGACGAGCTTGTGTAAGCCCTGGCTTGGCGGGGCTCAGTGGCGCATTTCTCAGACAGGTCTGTTCTCATTGTTTAATCCAGGGTCAAATGGGGGTGATTAACGCGGCCATTGGAGAGGGTGAATTTAGATCGACCATTAATTGATGATATTGAAAACATTATCATTGCTGCCGCAAACATAGTCATAAGTTTCCGCTCTATCATCTAAGCTTAGCCTTGAATCCGACCTGCGGCAACCCGTTGTGTACGAAGATGCATAATCATCATTATTATTTTTATTTATGATTAACCAATCAATGGATTTTCAATTCTTCCATTGATCGAGCTCAGCATTTATTGTATTTTTGATATTTTCTCGATTGGATAATTACAAGAGCACCACTTTATATTTTTACACCCGAACAAAAAACGTCTTGTAAAAAGTTTTAGGTGGTCTACACAACGCGCTTGACTATGAAACAGAAGGACCTCGGATTAAGTCCACCAGCAGGAAAAAAGAAAGTGTTATTTCATTGCATTTCAATTGAAGGTGTACAATAACAATTTAAAACGAGTAATTAGTTGAAAACAATGATGATCATAATTTTTTCACATCCATTGTTGATAAATTAACGATAAGAATGAGCGAATTATCGTGTTTATCGATTATGATTAACAATACTACTACATTTTTTTCGATACTTTTTGCCAATGCATAGAAAGGATTATAAAATCATCAGAAATGATGCAAATGCCTATAAATAATAGTATGATTTAAATGAATGAAGTGCAATTGAGCCTTAACAATTTTACAATTCAAAGTTCGCAGCTAGACTTGGCATCGGCTTTATTCGAGGCTTACAGATTAAGCCTCAATTCGGATTATCATTTTGGGACTGAATGAGGTCTGATTTAAAATTGGACTCTAGCCCTGATTGACCATATTGAAGCCTTGCTTCAGGGCTTGATGGAACCCTGTTACCATCGTCGATTTCTATCAAGGTATACCACATCTGAGGTGCAAAGATATTCCCTTTCTCTTTAGGATTGTGAAACCCCATACTTTGCTGGCGGTACATGAAATCGAAGCGGGAGAGAGCACCTATAGTTGAATTTACTATCTGTAATAGGTTACGCAGATTACGAACAAAAGTGCAAATAGTTCACATGACCTTAACCCAATGTTACGAGAGGGAAAATGATCCTCACGGTATATTTATTTAATTGCACCCATTTAACTGCAGATTTTAGAAGTGAGACTGAAAAAAATTGTAACAAGTTTCAAAAGCACCGCAGTAGTGCCTTCGTTAACCAGACCAGAAGAAACATTTAGATGCCGCTTATCAATAGTTAGGATATACAATATCAGTCTTCAACATCTATGACGCTGAACCTGAGTTGTACACGATTTGGGAATGTGAGAAAATATCCAATAAATGTTTATGTAATAGTTGAGTATTTCATTTTTAAGAGGAAATTATGAGTCATTTCATATGTTTTGTTTCATCAAGTAAACCATTTCATTAAAAATTATTCCAATGCCACGGTAAGATCTGTTTATTATAGTAAATAATTAATAATACTCCTTCGATATGAACAAATAGGACAGGATGAACGGGGAATTCAATTCGATGGCACCTATTATAGTGCTAATTATTATTGAAAAAATGCTATAACGTTTCAATAATTTGAAATACGCATATTTTGGTATGATTCCTCACATTTTTCATTATGACATGTTAAGAATGAAAAATCAATGATTCTCCACATTATTCTTGTGAATGGTATGTATTATTCGTGTGAGATGTATGTTTACAGAAATCAAGATTTACAACGTGTCAAGATATTTCTGTTACAATTGTCCGTTGAATAGCAATTGAAAGGTTAATACTCCTGTCTTTTTTTCTTCAATTGATAGAAACATGTCTATACCACCTCCGCAACAATTCTCGGCATGTACATCGAATCACCATGATTCATGTTACAGCTGAAATAATAATTGTCTTACGTTCCACTTACCTTTGAACTTCTCTTCCCCCCTCAACTGATCCCATCGATACCTTAAAGGGCTAACTAAGAGGAAAATAAAAGAGAAACTTTACGTCTTAATAAATCGACATTATTCCAGGAACTGACTTAACGGAGAGCGAATCGACTTAACCCCCCACGCCATTGCTTTCCTGTTCTGTTTTTCTGCAAAGGGGGTGGAACATTTCCCCCACCGAATATTGTGAAAATCCCCACGACGATAAGAAGTAGAGTGAAAAGGCAATGTTGCAACTACGTATTTTTTTTCTCCATAGAGCAGTAGTTTATACTCTTCATAGCCCCCTTCTGATTGCCACGGCCTTAGTACCATCCCTCTCACACTTTGTCGGACATCTCAGTTCCCGGAAGCAACGCAACTTATGAATGGAAGTTAAACACGATTGGCTGGGGGGCCCGGCCAATAAACGTACGGGCTGTCCCACGGCGCGCGCATACGCTGCGTGCGAGTGAGACAACGGACTACGGAATCAACTGTCATGTTTCACTTTTACATGTATGAATCTTTTCAGCGGAACAGAAGGGGTACAAAAGGTATGAGAATATTGACCACCTGACATTTGATTTTGTGGCAGAAAAAAAAGGTAGAAGGAAAAAACGAGCAAGGGGGCAAGCCTATCTGACAGGAGAGATGTGGCTGTTACTTTATTTTTAATCAGTTTTTTGTTTTCGAATGGAAGTCTTGTATTTGACCGATTTTTCAATTTTCTAATTTTGATTGTAAATGGTCCAGAATGTTATGAAAAGTGAAGAAATGATGTTTTTAGAGTCATATCTGTGTATATGTATGTGCCAACTTAGGTTTTCGGTGATTAATTTTTAGAAAATTCAACATAAATACGGTGAAAAATTGTAGATAAAAATTTGAAATTTTGGCTCATTGTAGCTATGATTGAGCTCAACTTTGGTCGCTGTTTCAGCCCGATCGATCCAGTAGTTCACTGTTAGAAATCCATGAGAGCGAATTACTACACATGTGTAGGAAGTCATGTACACAATACTGTATTGGAAATTTCCAATGTCGTTGAGGAACTTCCATACACGTGTGGACAAACCATTCTCATCATATTGTATTGTAAATTTATTGTACCCTCAAGAGGTATACGTGTTCCGAAAATTGGTACACTGGTATTGTTATTGTTATGGAGAAAAAGCTTGTAAAACTTTCATATTCTTTCATAATAACGGTATAGCCCACCGATGTAAAATTCTTGGCAGTGAGTGATAATTTTTATCTTCCACTATCATGAAATCAGAGTTCAAAAGAGCAACAACTTTCTCACCTCCGTTTCATAATTTTAAACTACTATTGTACTTTTTTCTCATGCGCAAAAGTAAAATCAACTCATCATAATGTTATACGGCACGGGTGCAATAATTTCCACATCTGTGTTCTATAAATTTAAACCGCTATTACACTCTCCGAAAATTAGTACACTGGTATTATAATTGTTACGGAGAAAAGGCTTGTAAAATTTTTATATTCTTTTATATCTATGGTATAGCCCATCGATGTAGAATTCTTGGTAGGATGTGATAATTTTTATCCTTCACTATTATGAAATCAGATTTCAAAGGAGCAAAAATTTTCTCATCAGTGTTCTATAAATTTAAACCGCTATCACACTTTTTTTCTTATTCGTAGAAGCAAAAAATCTCGTGGAGAAGGGTAGTGAAAATGAAATGTAATGCATTGTATATTTACTCTGTCAATAATTTCGAAAATTTTATTTCGTCATAATGCCGTAGCAGTGTCTCATGAGTGGATTGCCAGGTATGTTTGAAACTTTTCCATTCTGAATATCCAGGCCATTTCGATTAGGTTGCTATAATTTTATAACAGAGTTACATCGTGATATAACATCCCAAAAAACAAAAACAAATGTTTTTGCAAAAAAACTGCGCCAAGAAAAAGTTTTGTGGGGTCGTTTCTGGAAAGAAGAAACATTTTTTCTGGAAACCACAATTCCCATAGAAATTTTGCAAAAAATAAACAAATAAAAATCAAAACCAAGTCAAGAAATGTCCAATGGATCACGGAATGTGTTATCAGATTATTATGGGGAAGATAACTCTGAATAGAAGGATTTTCAAAAAAATCTTCATAAAATAAAAAATTCAGTAGAGACTGGATTCAGTTCTTGGCGCTGTGAAATGCGAGAATGTGGATATGATCCCGTTGCTATGCGCGTAATTTCCTTAATGTTAAGTCGAAAAAGAAAATAGTGATATCAATGCAAAGCTCGTGGCCGATTTATGTGATGTAACTGAGGCTATTTTTTTCGTAGGGTATCACGTTTTCATTTTATTCAATGAATGTGTTTCGGAGGTAGTGAAGGGGGTAGTTGCTTCGTGTATAGATACCCGGTAGCAAGCGGCGAGTTTCAAAACTTTTCTTGGCCGATACGCTACCACGTACCTCGATTTTATGAGTTATTATACGGATAATCAATTATATTCTCTGAAAGAAGACACAGGTGATCCAGATGTTGTCGTTATATAGGTCATGTTATAGGAAACTTGAAAGTTGATGGTTGTCATTTATCAGTCGGAAAAGCCTCATTTACAATTTTCATCAATTTCAGCATCTTCGGCTCAAACGTCGTTTGTTTCCGTTTCCCAAGTTTTTGCTTATTTCCTTTCGGTGGATTAATTAAGAAGAGAAATTTGTAACGAAAAATTTATAATTGATATGTAAACGACTTTATTTGCAAATTAAATTACGAAATTAGAAAAAGCTGGTTAACCTCTGAACAAATTCAAGTATGGACGTTAGGACAAATTGTCAAACGGCTAAATTGTCTAATCAGAATGCGAAGCGGGCGCCATCTGGTAGGGACGCCACGATGTATTGCTCTTCGGGGTAAAGAAGGGTTTTCAAGTTGGAATTGTCTAGATAAATTAAATATAATCTTTAATTGAAAATAACTAGGGAGAAATCTCAAGAACATTGAATTATACGATTTCTTAGGGGTAAAATGGAACATTCCTGTACTCCTATGATTTCATGGGGCACAATGGATTTGTCGTGTACTACGATGAGTTCATGGGGGTAAAATGGGTATTTACTGACCTCATACGATTTCGTGGGGGCAAAATGGGCCTTCCCTCTACCCCTATGATTTCAGGGGGGCAAAAAGGGTATTCTGTGAACTTTTACCATTTTATGGGGGCAAAATGGGTTTTTCGGTAACTTTTACGATTTCATTGAGGCAAAATGTTTTTTTTTTAGCTCATACGATTTCATTGGGGCAAAATGGGTATGTACTGATCTCATTCGATTTCTTAGGGGTAAAATGGGTCTTTACTGCACTCTTACGATTTCATGGGGGCAAAATGGATTTGTCGTGTACNTAACTTTTACGATTTCATTGAGGCAAAATGTTTTTTTTTTAGCTCATACGATTTCATTGGGGCAAAATGGGTATGTACTGATCTCATTCGATTTCTTAGGGGTAAAATGGGTCTTTACTGCACTCTTACGATTTCATGGGGGCAAAATGGATTTGTCGTGTACTACGATGAGTTCATGGGGCTAAAATGGGAATTTTCTGACCTCATACGATTTCATGGGGGCAAAATGGGTATTCTGTGAACTTTTACGAATTGATGGGGGCAAAACGGGTTTTTCGTGAACTAATACTATTTCATTGGCGCAAAATGGGATTTCTGTGGCCCTTAGACGATTTCGTAGGGGCAAAATGGGTATTCTGTGGTCTTATACGATTTCGTAGGGGCTAAATGGGCTTTTCGTGAACTCATACGATTTCGTCGGGGCAAAATGGGTATTTGCTAACCTCCTTCGATTTCTTAGGAGTAAAATGGGTCTTACCTGTACTCCTACGATTTCATCGGGGCAAAATGAGTTTTTTCTGTACTCCTACGATTTCAGGGGGGTAAAATGGATATTTGATGACCTCATACGATTTCATGGGGGCAAAAGGGGTTTTTCGTTAACTAATACGATTCCATTGGGGGAAAACGGGTATTTGCTGACCTTATTCGATTTCTTAGGGGTAAAATCGGTCTTTCCTGTACTCCTAGGATTTCATGGGGGCAAAACAGATTTGTCGTGTACTCCGATGGGTTCATGGGGGTAGAATGGGTATTTTCTGAACTCATACGATTTCATGGGGGTAAAATGGGTATATTCTGACCTCATACGATTTGATGGGGGCAAAAATGATTTTCCTTGAACTCATACGATTTCATTGGGGCAAAATGAGTATTTTAGTGAGGCAAAATGTGTATTTTCCGACCTCATACAATTTCATGAGGGAAAAATGGTTTTTTTGTGAACTAATATGATTTCATTGAGGCAAAATGGGTATTTGCTGACCTCATTCAATTTGTTAGTGGTAAAATGGGTCTTTGCCGTTTTCCTACGACTTTATGTGATAAAATGCGTTTCGTGTACTCCTACGATATCGTGGGGGTAAAATGGGTATTTTCTGGCATCATACGATTTTATGGAGGCAAAATGTGTATTGACAATTATATATGAATCGATTCAGAATCGAATTCTGAGTCGATCTGTACCTGTAGTCCTACGATTTCGTGCGGGCAAAATGGGTATTCTGTGACCTTTTACTATGTCATTGACGCAAAATCGGTTTTTCTTGAACTCATATGAATTCATTGGGGCCAAATGGCTATTTTCTGACCTCATACGATTTCATGGAGGCAAAATGTGTATTAACAGGTATACAGGGTGTTTCTAAATGATCCAATTACCTCTCGTCCAGCGATAGATTCGAGCCCCCTGAATACGGGAAAAATGCGAAAAAAATTATTAATTAACTAGTTTTTAAATTATTAACGTTTAAGATGGACCAATTGGGAGCGCGTATTTTGCCGCGACGGAGTGGGTAGAGAGGGGAGTAGAGCATATGACAGCAGCGCATCTAGTTATGGAGGGGCTAGTGACGTGAAGGCAGTTGCGGTATTGTCAATATTACTAGACGATGGAGGGATGTTTTCATGTATCCTCAATCATTGGTTAGGCAGTATGCAGATTAGAATGACACCGAAATTTGAATGGTTTTTTGAACCCGAAAAAATGAGGATCGAATGTGAATCCCCCACTGATGAATCCAATGCATCCATTGCGCAATAATTAATAATGAATTGATGTTAGAGTTGAAAATTAATTAGAGGCAAAAGTCCAGATCAACTCTTGACGATACGACTCGAAATAATGGTCACAGAATGAGGGTCAGGATGAGTGTCATGATAAGGATAGGCATGGGAGTCAAAGTATGAGTAGCAATGAGGGCTAGATTATGGGTCCCAATAAGGGTCAGAATGAGCGTCAGTATGGGAGCCGAAATAAGGGTCGGTGTGAGGGCCAAAGTGAGAGTGGGTATAAGGGCCAAAATAGGGGTTTAAATAAGGACCAAAATGAGGGTAAAAATAAAGGACAAAATAGGGGTCGGTATGAGGGCCAAAATGAGTGTTGAAATAAGGGCCAAAGTGAGAGTCAAAAGTTGAGAGTGAGGGCCAAAATTGGGGCCGGAATGAAGGTCAGTATAAGAGCCAAAATAAGTGCCAGAAGAAGGGTGAAAATGAGGGTCGGAATTAGGGCCAAAATGGGTGTAGGAATTAGGGCCAAAATGGATGTCGGTATAAGGGCCAAAATAGGGGTCGGTATAAGGGTCAAAGTAGGGGGGGGGGGTAGAAGAGTCAAAATAAGGGCCAAAATAGGGATTGGTATGCGGGCCAAAATGAGTGTTAAAATAAGGGCCAAAATCAGTGTCATTATGAGGGCCAAAATGAGGGGCAGAATAAAGGTCAGAATAAGGGCCAAAGTGAGAATCAGAATAAGGGCCACAATAAGGGCTCGTATAAGGGCCAAAATGAGGGTTAGAATAAGGGCCAAAATAAGGGTCCGTATGAGGGCTAAAATGGGGGTCGGTTTAAGGGCCACACTAAGGGTCAAAATCGGGGTCAGAATAAGGGTTGGAATAAGGATCTGTATGCGGGCCAAAATGGAGGTCGGTATAAGGGCCAAAATAAGGGTCAGAATATGAGCCTAAATAGGGGTCAAAATAGGGGTTTAAATAAGTGCCAAAATGAGGGTCACTATGAGGGCCTATATGGGGATCAGAATAAGCGCCAAAATAAGGGTTGGAATAAGGGTCTGTATGAGGGCCAAAATAGGGGTCGTTATAAGGGCCAAAATGAGGGTCAGCATAGGGGTCAAAATAGGGGTCGGTATAAGGGCCAAAATTATAGTCAGAATAGGAGCCAAAATAGGGATCAAAATACGGGCCAATGAAGGGTTGAAATAAGGGTCTGTATGAGGGTCAAAATGGTCGTTAGTATTAGGGCCAAAATGAGGGTCAGAATAAGAGTCAAAATAGGGGCATGTATAAGGGCCAAAATTATAGTCAG
The DNA here is from genome assembly GCF_001412515.2 of Diachasma alloeum. Lineage (NCBI taxonomy): Eukaryota > Metazoa > Arthropoda > Insecta > Hymenoptera > Braconidae > Diachasma > Diachasma alloeum. The sequence continues at coordinate 2,546,826 of NW_021680359.1, forward strand.
AATAAGGGCCAAAATGGGGTTCGGTATCAGGGTTAAAGTAGGGGTCGGTAAAAGGATCAACATAAGGGTGGGTAGGAGGGCCAAAATGGGGGTCAGTATCAGGGCCAAAATGAGTGACGGAATAAGGGTCAACATAAAAGCCGGAATAAGGCCCAAAATTGAAGTTAAAATCAGAGCTACCAGTAACGTTGGTATAAGGGTCAAAATTAGGGTCAGAATAGGGGCTGCAATAAAGGTAAAAATAAGGGTCTGTATGAGGGCCAAAATGAGTGTCCAAATACGGGCCAAAATGAGGAACATAATAAGGGTCAGTTAAGTATCAGAATAATGGTCAGAAAGGAGAGTCTGAATTGTAGAAACTTGGGGTCAGAATCAAATTGCTCTCTTTCACATACAGTGTGTCCCAAAAAGGAATGTCATCCTCCTCAGGGGAGTTCGGGGGGCTCATATGGATATGAAGACCCCAATGGCATTGCTCTCTCCCGCTTTGTTCAATGGCTTTTGATAAAAATGAAGGAGTCAAGAAATCTCAATGTATTGCAGGTCTTGACGGTTCCCGATGAAATGTGACATTATGAGATTCTTTACATTTTTCTTTCCGAATGTAAGCATTATAATCGNGGCCAAAGTGAGAATCAGAATAAGGGCCACAATAAGGGCTCGTATAAGGGCCAAAATGAGGGTCAGCATAGGGGTCAAAATAGGGGTCGGTATAAGGGCCAAAATTATAGTCAGAATAAGGGCCAAAGTGAGAATCAGAATAAGGGCCACAATAAGGGCTCGTATAAGGGCCAAAATGAGGGTCAGCATAGGGGTCAAAATAGGGGTCGGTATAAGGGCCAAAATTATAGTCAGAATAAGGGCCAAAGTGAGAATCAGAATAAGGGCCACAATAAGGGCTCGTATAAGGGCCAAAATGAGGGTCAGCATAGGGGTCAAAATAGGGGTCGGTATAAGGGCCAAAATTATAGTCAGAATAGGAGCCAAAATAGGGATCAAAATACGGGCCAATGAAGGGTTGAAATAAGGGTCTGTATGAGGGTCAAAATGGTCGTTAGTATTAGGGCCAAAATGAGGGTCAGAATAAGAGTCAAAATAGGGGCATGTATAAGGGCCAAAATTATAGTCAGAATAAGGGCCAAAATGGGGTTCGGTATCAGGGTTAAAGTAGGGGTCGGTAAAAGGATCAACATAAGGGTGGGTAGGAGGGCCAAAATGGGGGTCAGTATCAGGGCCAAAATGAGTGACGGAATAAGGGTCAACATAAAAGCCGGAATAAGGCCCAAAATTGAAGTTAAAATCAGAGCTACCAGTAACGTTGGTATAAGGGTCAAAATTAGGGTCAGAATAGGGGCTGCAATAAAGGTAAAAATAAGGGTCTGTATGAGGGCCAAAATGAGTGTCCAAATACGGGCCAAAATGAGGAACATAATAAGGGTCAGTTAAGTATCAGAATAATGGTCAGAAAGGAGAGTCTGAATTGTAGAAACTTGGGGTCAGAATCAAATTGCTCTCTTTCACATACAGTGTGTCCCAAAAAGGAATGTCATCCTCCTCAGGGGAGTTCGGGGGGCTCATATGGATATGAAGACCCCAATGGCATTGCTCTCTCCCGCTTTGTTCAATGGCTTTTGATAAAAATGAAGGAGTCAAGAAATCTCAATGTATTGCAGGTCTTGACGGTTCCCGATGAAATGTGACATTATGAGATTCTTTACATTTTTCTTTCCGAATGTAAGCATTATAATCGTTCAAATTTAAGTTTTGGATTTTTTGTTTTATATGAACCTGTTATTATCCAGAAAGTCCGAAATTTGGTACATTTCGACACTAGGCCGTGAGGAACTAATGTCGAATTGAAATGAATTTCTTCCTTCGTTTCTCGTCTCGCCTCTCGTTTCTCTCGTTCTCGACCAGATTTTCATATCTATCGTTTCGTTTTTCGTGTCTCATCTCGGTATTGGTGAGCCCTATCCATCGCCATTAATAAAAATTCAGTCCATTGAATCATTTCTATAATTTTTTAATTTTTACAAAAGACTGTTGTATCACGATAACTATTTACACAGTAGAATGAACACTTACACATCGTCGTATTCGCTGTCGATTCCTGCAGTGAAAAAATCAATGGGGATTAATTCTGAATCTGATCATTTTTGGAANTCATCCATTAATAAAAATTCAGTCCATTGAATCATTTCTATAATTTTTCAATTTTTCCAAAAATCAGGTGTATCACGATAACTATTTACACAGTAGAATGAACACTAGCATATCGTCGTATTCGCTGTCGATTCCGGCAGTGAAAAATCAATGGAGATTAATTCTGAATCTGATCATTTTTGGAACTAGTTGGATTTTTCGGAGATATTAACAAATCTATTTTGCAGCCTCAACAATTCCCAACAGAAAAAGTTCTCTCGCATTTCTCTCCACAAATATCCCTTAACATACAAAAAAATTTTACAGAAGAAACGAAGCGAATATGCCAGAACAGTCTATTGGATTCCCATTGAACTGCTTTTGAAAATTATATGAATTTTTCGTCAATTCCATTCAGTAATTCTACAGCTTGACTGCGGGTTTTTTTCATGAGAAGGGTTCAGAAACTATTTCGTATAACAAAAACAGTAGCTGATTTTGACATCAAAATTTTTCTGTAGAAATGTTTCGACATAAATTCTCCAACCTTTCTTTACCCGTTTTTCCTCTTTTCATCATTCATTGGTAACTCCGCGATTCTTCACTCCATGAAGATCTAGAAAAAGCATAGGACAGAGGTTCGCTCCAAGATTCCTTGACTTGTTAAGTTATTTTTCCTCTACTATCGATACTTTCCAAGTGATATGAGGTTGGATTCATCTCGAGGATGGCTATTACAACCGAACAAATGAGAACATGCTATCAGTCTAGTCAATATTGCAAGAATTGACTTCGTTGTGTATTCTAATAATGGACATAATCTCAATGAACATTGCTGCTTTTAAACAAATATCCAGCAATAAATATGGTATTTGTGGTAATTATGTCGTTAATAAACGGGAGAAAATATTAATTATCATCATATAAATAAATATGGTATTTGTGGTAATTATGTCGCTAATAAATGGGAGAAAATATTAATTATCATCACTTACCCTATTGCCGTTATTCATCTCAGTACCATAATTGACGCATGAATAAATTACGAAGTAACCGCATAGACCAGCCGATCTCACAGACTTTGTGACCTGCCGCCAGTTCTTGACCAATCTTTTTAGAGAAGATTATGGAATGAATGGAATGAAGTAGGAATTTTCATCATAAGGTCGATAAAGTATTTTCTGATGAATGTCATTATACGCCTTCGGCTCGAACTATAAACCCACATTCGTAAAAAAATACGTTCTGGACCGTGTGATGACTCTAATTTTCCCTCACTGCAGGGCCCGAAAACCGCGATTGAATCGAGCGAAGCGAGAAAAAAAATTTCACTCACTTGCATAGGAGTATTAAGAAACCAGAACGACGATCGAATGATATCTCCTCTTTTCTGACCCTTATACTGGCCCTCATTCTGACTCTCATAGCGACTCTTCTTTTGGCCGTGATTTTTTCATTTATTCACACTCTTACTTTGGTCCTTATGTCGACACTCATTTTGGCTTTTATACCGACCCCTTTTCTGGCGCTTATTTTGACTCTAATTTTGGACCGTATTCCAATGCTCATTTTGGCACTTATTCCAATCCCCATTTTGATTCTTATTCCTATCCTTATTTTGACCTTCATTTTGGCCCTTATTACGACTCTCATTTTAACCCTCATTCCGACACTTATTTTGGCCCTTATACCAACTCTTAATCTGACTCTGATTTTTGCCCTTATTCAGACCTTCACTTTGGCCCTCATTGCAACACGTATTTTGGCTCTTATGCTGGCCCTTATCTTGGCCCTTATATTGACCCTCATTGTAGCCCGTATTCCAACCCTCATTTTGGCCAGAATTTCGACGCTCATTTTGGCCCTTATGCTGACTCTCATTTCGGCCCTTATGCCAATCCTTATTTGGGCCGTCATTTTGACCCTTCGTTTCTTATACTGACCCTCATTCTGATTCTGATTTTGGCCCTTATTTCGACACTCATTTTGGCCCTCAGACCAACCCCTATTTTGGCCTTTATTTTGACTTGGTCTGTCCTTGATAAAAAATACAACACCATTTTTTATTGAAAAATCACTGTTGTTCGTTAATATTGATGGGCACATAAATTTCCAGTCATTTATAAGTTCAAGTCAATAGACTTAATACGTGAGCTGAGTCTAGTCTGTCGGCCTAAGTCCTGTGACTAGGTCTGTCTTTGATAAAAAGTACAACACAACTATTTTTTCCATAAAAATCATTTTTGTTGGCTAATATTAATGAGCACATAAATCTCTAGTCAATTATAAGTCCAAGTCAATGGACATAATGCGTGCGCTGTGTCTAGTCTGTGGGCCTAAGTCATGTGACTCGGTGTGTTGTTGATAAAAAATACAACACAACTATTTTTTCCATACAAATCATTTTTGTTGGTTAAAATTGATAAGTACATAAATCTGTACTCAATTATAAGTCCAAGTCAATAGATATAATACGTGAGCTGAGTCTAGTCTGTGGGCTTAAGTCATGTGACTCGGTCTGTCGTTGATAAAAAATACAACACGACTATTTTTTCCATAAAAATCATTTTTGTTGGTTAATATTGATGGGCACATAAATCTTTAGTCATTTATAAGTCCGAGTCAATAGACATACTGCGTGAGCTGAGTCTAGTTTGTGAGCCTATGTCATGTGACTCGTTCTGTCTTTGATAGAAAATACAACACAACTATTTTTGCCATAAAAATAATTTTTGTTAACTAATATTGATGGGCACATTAATCTCGAGGCATTTATAAATCCGATTCAGTAGACATAGGAGAAGAAGAAGATTCATTGATAACAAATAATTCAACACGTTGCTATTGGCAATAAACATCATTTGTGCTTACGAATATTGTTGAGCACATAATTTTCCATGCATTTTTCGACTACTCCGCCCAACCAAAATTCCCGTTATGGCGTTTAGTTGGTTTCGGCGCTTTCCCCCCCTCATTTTCCACTACCCCAGCATAGGATACAATTTTTGGATACCAAAAAACAACAGCACATAATTTAAGTGTTTTCAAAATGGCCGCCAAATCACTCGATTTCGCTAAATTTACGGAGGTCTAGTAATAACCACTTTGAGTTATCATAGTACTTACCAAGGAGTCCAAACGCGCATATTTCTTTCTTCTGGCCTATTGGGTAGACTTGGAGATATCACGATCTCCATAATTTTTATAGCGCCCACGTTTCTGTGGTTCTTTGTCCATCATCTTTTTCTTAATAAAAAAATAAAAAATTAGTTGCCTTCTGATCCAAGAAAATACCAATGACAAGAGCTATTATCGAATTCTCCTTTCGTTATTGTGTCATCATTGCAAAATAACAACTAACGAAAATACAAAAATCAAGGAATTGATAGAATTTATACAATACCATCAATTTTAATTGCCATGTACGCAACTTTATCCCCTCCAAAACAAAGTTTATAAAAAAATTAAAATCTTTTAGTGCTGAGCATAATAGTTACAACGTCAACAAGGGAATGTTTACTTACCAATTGAGGTTATGCGGGGATAATCCCTATTTGAATAGTCCCAATTTAAATCACTGGAATACTGATTTCGTCATTATTTCAATAAATTTTCCAACACGAAACAACTATATGTATACGACAACCGTCACTATTTCTCAAAAAACCAAAACAATGTTAGAGCAATAATGAGTATGCACTTGCATACGAGTCCGTTAATGACAACGAGTGACGAAGGATGCCTGCTGCGCGCGCATCAGCAAGGGGCACTGATCTCTATACAACTGGATAGCCGATCCCTATGGCAGCCTGTGAGTTTATTACAGAGGTACGCAGCGCCTCCGGATAGTAGTCAGCGAACTAAGATTCTCTTTAGCGCGCATGTCCGTGTGAGCTGCAGGTAGTGGGGCAGTGGTAAATTTATCGAGAGCATTGGGAAATATTATAGGATATTTGACTGTGTAAGACATCCAGAATAACAGACGAACTTTTATTAATAGTCAGTGAAAACTGACATTGTCTATAAACGGGAAAGGAAGCCGAAGCATAGAGGAATGTCGAAATTAGTACAATTGTTATTAGTATTGTATTATTAATGAATTGTATAATCGTTAATAATTGAAAAATTTAAATTTTTAAAAACTACAAAGAATCGCCAAAGAATGTTATTAGATTTTTTANGACTGTGTAAGACATCCAGAATAACAGACGAACTTTTATTAATAGTCAGTGAAAACTGACATTGTCTATAAACGGGAAAGGAAGCCGAAGCATAGAGGAATGTCGAAATTAGTACAATTGTTATTAGTATTGTATTATTAATGAATTGTATAATCGTTAATAATTGAAAAATTTAAATTTTTAAAAACTACAAAGAATCGCCAAAGAATGTTATTAGATTTTTTAATCGTAATTTTTTGCTATATTTAATTGACGTTTTAGTTTTTTCAAAAAATCAATTTTGAAAAATCAGGATTTAACCCACTGTCTCATGTCAAAGTCCATAACTTTGTTGTAGAGCAAGATTGAAATCGGAATGTTTGACTCAAAATATAAAAAAAATCACGAAATTTTTTGACACATGATACAACATGAATGACCGTTTTTTAAACAATATCCATTATTTATTTATAAAATGGAGATGTTTGAAAAGAAAATAATATGTTGAAAAATGTAATTTGAATGATGCTGATTGTGTATGAATTTTTTATAAATTTTCTCACGTAATTTAATGGAAAAATTTATCAATTGAAAATCTCGACACCTATAGTGTGGTTAGTATGAACTTGTGGCTTACTGATGAGCTACTTTAAGGAAATTAATGTATTCAGGAAATTGGGAAACTCAAAATAAATATTCAACGGAATTTATTCGTTCGAAATTTTTTTGTATTTATTAAACTATAATACACCTAGACTGATCGGAATTTACTGATTTAGTATACTATACTAATTTTACCTTTTTCAATTATTATTTACAGTTTGGGACGGAGAATGTTTCCACGGCAATTTTCCGAGCAGGTGGCCCCCACTGCGGCGCGCATGCGCACTGACGTCATCTTTAGTATCTGAGCTACTATACGGCAGCGCTGGCTGACACTTAAATTCGCCTCACTTTGAGAGTGGTGGGAGCATAGGTATCAGCTATCCAGTTATATAGAGATCAGTGCCCCTTGCTGATGCGCGCGCAGCAGGCGTCCTTCGTCACTCGTTGTCATTAACGGACTCGTATGCAAGTGCATACTCATTATTGCTCTAACATTGTTTTGTTTTTCTGAGAAATAGTGACTGTTGTGGTATATAGTTGTTTCTTGTTGGAAAATGTATTGAAATAATAATGACGAAATCAGTATTCAAGTGATTTAAATTGGGACTATTCAAATAGGGATTATCCCCGCATAACCTCAATTGGTAAGTAAACATTCCCTTGTTGACGTTGTAACTATTATGCTCAGCACTAAAAGATTTTAATATTTTTATAAACTTTCTTTTGGGGGGGATAAAGTTGCGTACATGGCAATTAAAATTGATGGTATTGTATAAATTCTATCAATCCCTTGATTTTTGTATTTTCGTTAGTTGTTATTTTGCAATGATGACACAATAACGAAAGGAGAATTCGATAATAGCTCTTATCATTGGTATTTTATTGGATGAGAATGCAACAAATTTTTTATTTTTTAATTTAAAAAAAGATGATGGAGAAAGAACCACAGAAACGTGGGCGCTATAAAAATTATGGAGATCGTGATATCCCCAAGTCTACCCAATAGGACAGAAGAAAGAAATATGCGCGTTTGGACTCCTTGGTAAGTACTATAATAACTCAAAGTGGTTATTACTAGACCTCCGTAAATTTAGTGAAATCGAGTGATTTGGCGGCCATTTTGAAAACACTTAAATTATGTGCTTTTGTTTTTTGGTATCCAAAATTTTTTTGCTATGCTGTGGTAGTGGAAAATGCGGGGGGAAAAGCGTCGAAACCAATTAAACGCCATCACGGGAATTTTGGTTGGGCGGAGTAGGCGAAAAATGCATGGAAAATTATGTGCTCATCAATATTCGTAAGCACAAATGATTTTTATTGCCAATAGCAACGGGTTGAATTAGTTGTTATCAATGAATCTTCTTCTTCTCCTATGTCTACTGAATCGGATTTATAAATGCCTCGAGATTAATGTGCCCATCAATATTAGTTAACAAAAATGATTTTTATGGCAAAAATAGTTGTGTTGTATTTTTTATCAAAGACAGACCTAGTCACATGACTTAGGCCCACAGACTAGACTCAGCTCACGTATTATGTCTATTGACTTGGACTTATAAATGACTGGAGATTTATGTGCCCATCAATATTAACCAACAACAGTGATTTTTAAATAAAAAATCATGGTGTTGTATTTTTTATCAAGGACAGACCAAGTCACATGACACAGCTCCCGTATTATGTCTATTAACTTGGACTTATAAATGACTAGAGATTTATGTGCTCATCAATATTAACCAACAAAAATGATTTGTATGGAAAAAATAGTTGTGTTTTATTTTTTATCAAAGACAGACCGAGTCACATGACTTAGGCTCACAGACTAGACTCAGCTCACGCAGTATGTCTATTGACTTGGACTTATAAATGACTAGAGATTTATGTGCCCATCAATATTAACCAACAAAAATGATTTTTATTGAAAAAATAGTCGTGTTGTATTTTTTATCAAAGACAGACCAAGTCATATGACACAGCTCCCGTATTATATGTCTATTAACTTGGACTTATAAATGACTAGAGATTTATGTGCTCATCAATATTAACCAACAAAAATTATTTGTATGGAAAAAATAGTTGTGTTGTCTTTTTTATCAAAGACAGACCAAGTCATATGACACAGCTCCCGTATTATATGTCTATTAACTTGGACTTATAAATGACTAGAGATTTATGTGCTCATCAATATTAACCAACAAAAATTATTTGTATGGAAAAAATAGTTGTGTTGTCTTTTTTATCAAAGACAGACCAAGTCATATGACACAGCTCCCGTATTATATGTCTATTAACTTGGACTTATAAATGACTAGAGATTTATGTGCTCATCAATATTAACCAACAAAAATTATTTGTATGGAAAAAATAGTTGTGTTGTCTTTTTTATCAAAGACAGGCCGAGTCACATGACTTAGGCCCACAGACTAGACACAGCGCACGCATTATGTCTATTGACTGGGACTTATAAATGACTGGAGATTTATGTGCTCATCAATATTAACCAACCAAAATGATTTGTACGGGAAAAATAGTTGTGTTGTATTTTTTCTCAACGACAGACCGAGTCACATGACTTAGGCCTACAGACTAGACACAGCGCATGAATTATGTCTCTTGACTTGGACTTATAAATGAATGGAGATTTATGTGCCCATCAATATTAACTAAGAACAGTGATTTTTAAATAAAAAATCATGGTGTTGTATTTTTTATCAAGGACAGACCAAGTCGAACGACACAGCTCCCGTATTATGTCTATTAACTTGGACTTATGAATGACTAGAAATTTATGCTCATCAATATTAGCCAATGAAATTGCTTTGTATGGACAAAATACTTGTGTTTTATTTTTTATCAAGAACACACCGAGTCACATGACTTAGGCCCACAGACTAGACACAGCGCACCCATTATGTCCATTGAGTTGGACTTATAATTGACTAGAGATTTACGTGCTCATTAATATTAGCCAACAAAAATGATTTTTATGGAAAAAATAGTTGTGTTGTATTTTTTATCAAAGACAGACCTAGTCACAGAACTTAGGCCGACAGACTAGACTTAGCTCACGTATTATGTCTATTGACTTGGACTTATAAATGACTGGAGATTTATGTGCCCATCAATATTAACCAACAAGAGTGATTTTTAAATCAAAAATCATGTTGTTGTATTTTTTAACAAGGACAGACCAAGTCACATGACACAGCTCCCGTATTATGTCTATTAACTTGCACTTATAAATGACCAGAGATTTATGTGCTCATCAATATTAGTCAATGAAAATGATCTGTATGGAAAAAATAGTTGCGTTGTATTTTTTATCAAAGACAGACCGAGTCACATGACTTAGGCTCACAGACTAGACTCAGCTCACGCAGTATGTCTATTGACTTGGACTTATAAATGACTGGAGATATATGTGCCCATCAATATTAACCAACAAATATGATTTTTATGGCAAAAATATTTGTTTTGTATTTTTTATCACAGACAGACCGAGTCACATGACTTAGGCCTACAGACTAGACACAGCGCACGCATTATGTCCATTGACTTGGACTTAAAAATGACGGGAGATTTATGTGCTCATCAATTTTAGCCAATGAAAATGATTTATATGGAAAAAATAGCGCTGTTGTATTATTTATCAACGACAGACCGAGTCACATGACTTAGGCCTACAGACTAGACACAGCGCACGCATTATGTCCATTGACTTGGACTTAAAAATGACGGGAGATTTATGTGCTCATCAATTTTAGCCAATGAAAATGATTTATATGGAAAAAATAGCGCTGTTGTATTATTTATCAACGACAGACCGAGTCACATGACTTAGGCCCACAGACTAGACTCCTCTCATGCAGTATGTCTATTGACCTGGACTTATAAATGACTAGAGATTTATGTGCTCATCAATATTAACCAACAAAAATGATTTGTATGGAAAAAATAGGGGTGTTGTTTTTTTTCCATAACAATCTTTTTTGTTAGTTAATATTAATGGGCACATAAATCTCCAGTCATTTATAAGTCCAGGTCAATAGACATACTGCATGAGAGGAGTCTAGTCTGTGGGCCTAAGTCATGTGACTCGGTCTGTCTTTGATAAAAAATACAACACAACTATTTTTTCCATAAAAATCATTTTTGTTGGTTAATATTGATGGGCACATAAATCTCCAGTCATTTATAAGTCCAAGTCAATAGACATACTGCATGAGAGGAGTCTAGTCTGTGGGCCTAAGTCATGTGACTCGGTCTGTCGTTGATAAAAAATGCAACACAACTATTTTCTCCATAAAAATCATTTTTGTTGGTTAATATTGATGAGCACATAAATCTC
>NW_021680360.1:0-252 GCF_001412515.2 Diachasma alloeum
TTCCTGAGGAAATTTGGGTTCCGTATAGGCAGATGGACGACTCAGAATTTCGTTTTTACACTTCTTACACCGTATACAAGATAAATTAAATTAATTTTTTTTGGCAATTTCATTGTTCGCGGCGAAATTTCTGCGTCTCTCAGAATGCCTATCACAGCGATATTTAATGTCGCATGGCAACTTACGCCACGACATTTTTGCGTCATGAAATTTCTACTGGCGTCTGCGTTGTAACCAACTGGCCCGTAAATC
>NW_021680360.1:263-1332 GCF_001412515.2 Diachasma alloeum
AAATCCAAATTCCCCCCCCCCCTCCTCCTACTTGTACATGTGTGTGAGACACGAGGACCATTATTCCAACATTTGTCACGGCAACAAACACAGTGAAAAGTTTATCAATGCTTTCAAACAGTTGAACATAAACCATAACATAATTGCGAATGTTACCTACAGTACGGTCAACAAATCGCATTGACACACATGCATTTGTCCATCGGCATAAACCTCACTATTGTGAGGTGGTATTACAATCTGTATATGTGAGCCGCAATGCCGCACAAACGTTGGATTGGTTCTTGATGGTACTGGCCGAGGCTGTAACACAATTTTCTGGTGCTTGCACGTGTCAGGGCTACTGTTATAACGTTCGGTCATCTCTAACGTTTTTATTTCATCCACCTGCGCGATTACTAAAAAAATATTTACTCGCCAAACGATATTCCACATTCTACATAAGAGCAAATAGTTTTACAATTTATCCATAATTGTTTTCTCAATTTTTCAAAGAACCATAGAAAATCGGATTCGCATTGTTGTTATACAATTGAAGATTAATTTCTCCTATCGTGATGTACAAACTGAACTTCCTGGAATAATAATTTAATATGTTGTGACTTTGATATCACCGAAGAGTTCAAGTCATTGAGTTGACACGATAATTCTCAGTCTGAGGTGTATATAACTGGATGGGGTGCGATGTTGGAGGGTTATAAGAAAAGCGTGTACAAGATAGAAGGTCGAGGCTCGAGGACGCGACGACCTCGACTCCTCGTGCCGTCCTCGAACTCACCTCCCTACCCGAACGATCTCGACCCCTAGCACCCTTGGCACCGCCCTACACACGTATAAAACCCTTCAAGTGTATTACACCCAACATCGATATTGCCTTAATTGCATTCGATAGTCAAGGCTTATGACACAAACAGATATAAAATGGGGGGAATAAAATACTGAAATATATTTGGCCCTCACACCCGAACTCCTTTCTATTTTTATTTTCATCCCAACACAAAAATTAAGAAAATTATATCCAACGGATTAGAAAATAAGAACCTCTATCCTCTTCCTACTGCCCCCCCCC
>NW_021680360.1:1343-5365 GCF_001412515.2 Diachasma alloeum
CCCCCCCCCCCTCCTAAGCCCCTTTGCTCCCTCTTTCTATCCCTCAATCTCAATATCTTGAAAATCAACACAATTATCACTTTCAACAAGGACGAACATCATTTGTTCATTGGCTTTTAGTTCGTCTCATTTACCGACGTCGCCATGAATTCACTGGTGATTTTCACAGGAAGAAATCCTAAGGAAGTCGACATTATTAAGTCGGAACGTGTCAAATTAGTGGGTCATAGACCGAAAGCGCGAGTGCGATGGCATAATAACCGTTATTATGTTGCGGTAGTGCTGGCCACAAGCGGTAAGTCTATTTTGATATATAGGCCAACTGACGAGTCCGTTCCCTTCGTAGCTACCCCCACTTTGGCTAATCTCCACGCACATCCACATCTCCTACCTCTGAAAATGAAGGGAACGGACTCGTCAGTCCGACAGTATACACCAATAGCCTTTGCAATGAATTAAGTAATTGACTAAATGATTCCATTTGAATCTCAGACGACGAGACACTCCTTCAGAAATTAATAGTTACGACCGATGGTGAAATCCTGAACCCCGAAATTCTGGATCAAACCACGTCGTCGTCTGCGGGTACAGCCAGGGATTCTCACGTCACTGCACTGAGAAAAAAATGTTTCAAAAATTAGTTTGTTACTCATCAATGCTGGGACATAACAGGGGGTCATCGAAAAATTCGAATGTGGCACCCCAATTTTTAGAGGGACTTGCGCCACTACTTCGCGCGATGCCCGTAAAACTTAGGGTGCCACATACGAATTTTCTGGTGACCCCCTGTTATGTCCCAGCATTAGTGAGTAGCACACTAATTTTTGGAGGGACTCTCACGGAATTATGGTGTATTTTTCTCTCCGTGTGGTGACTGTGCTACAGATGAATCTGCTCACGCTTCGGGAAATCCTCACACTATGGATGATTCCTCCAGGACAGATGATGTTTAAATATATTTTCTTTTTGGGACTCTCCACCAACTACGTCCTCGGCGTGAGGACTCAAGACTCAATACTTCAAAGATTTTCATTAGTTTTCGATGCCTTTTTGCTGCGTTCAATGGGACCTTTTTTCTTTTCAACTAATTCCATTGATGTATTTTTTTCTACAAACTTCTCAACTCAAATTTTCTATTAAAAAAACGCGCAGTAAAGCTATGAAATCCTTCAGTAGAATCGACCATAAACTAATTGGCTTTCCAATGGAATTTCAATAGAAATCCAGCAGAATCTTTTAGGAAATTCGCTAGGTTTTTCGTGCGTAAACTAATATTACTGATTTAAATGGAAACTAAATGAGTGAGTTCTTCATTTGCAACTTATATGGAGACTCGAACGGATGGAGAAATGACACAACAGATTTTCATGCGCATTGTGGTTCGCTACCTCAATTACCTGCGTCATTATTGAAAATTTTTGTATTCGGGAAGTTGCTCTCTCTCCATCTGTGTGTGAATGTTCACGTGGAGCATTGCGCAAGAGCATTCACCCCGCTCAATACCGAATAGCCTGGTTAGAGGCGAAAACCGGCGAGACTAACCGTCCGAAATTGGCCCAAGCTTTACCCAGCTAACGGGGATGTAGATATGTAATGTATAGACTGAGTAATCGGTTGTCTAATTTTTGAGAGATCAAAGTACTATTTATAATTGTTAGAGTGAATCCAACATTTCCGGAGAGTTGATTTGTCAATTCATTGTAATAAAAAAAAATCAGGAATATAAGCTTTCAAATCTAGAGATTATTTTTTGGGTAGAAAAGAGGAGAATGAGCCATTGACAATGATCAAATTTTGCAATACGCCTTTAAATGTGAAAGTGAGAATATTTCGTCTGTTGGCATCAATTAAAATCCCACTCAGTATTTATTCCCTTCTGTTGTTGTTCTTATTCAACATTCAAACGTATCTTTGGTTCTCTCGGTGTTTTATCGATTTCAACATAACATAAAAAATCCCGAGCAATTGGGTTATCATTTATTGCCCATAGACCCACTCTAGCTTTCTATACCCAAGGATGTCTACATTACGAAGGATCCTTTCCCCTTCTCTTCGAAATATAATTCACGTTTGTCTTTCCACATTGGAGACATTATTGGTTGTGACCTCCCTTCTGTGACTGACCTTTTACACCGAAATGGCATTTGAGAATTTACAAAATCACCTGGAGCCCCAGGCATATCTCAAATTGAATCTCACTATCTTGTTTATTCAGTAAATAAAACCCAATTCAGTCATCAAATCCATCAATTCAATCAAAACAAATAAATTGTAATTTTGTAATTGAATAAATAATGCAACGGTGCATTTATTGAACTCCATAAAACAACAGCAACTGCAAAAAAAAAAAGTAATATCACGTTACCGAAGACGTATGTACGTCAAACCCAGCTCTCAGGGGGAAACGGGAGCAACGAGAAAAGCTGCTCGAATATTTGAGGTCGCAAGATATAAATAAGTGCGTAATATCAACAGACTGCGTGCTCTCGTTGATATCGAAATGTTCCTTCTCTCGCGCTCATTTCATTCTTTATTTCTGTGCATTAAAATTGGTAACTCAAACCATATGCAACACGTGTTTATATATAAACGTAATTCCGAGCTTGGCCGCGGAAAATCGAACCTCGGCCCCGTGGGAAACTGGATTAGATACCGCTGTTGTGATAATGAGAATGAAAAATACTGTATAGTTATACACATCATAACAATGCGGGAATTGTGTTTATTCTTGGGTTTTTTCCCCCCTTTTTTTTTGTTTCATTCTTAGTCGCGTACGAACTACATGAGGACGAATCGAGCCCACCTGCTCGCTTGACAGCTCGCGTTTGTAGCAGCAAGCATCGGGCACTTATCTACGTAACCTACTCCACTATAACAGTTTTACCGAACACTTCCTCATTACGAACGCCCGGTCACAACACAATTTATTGATCTGATTTAAAATCTTGCTGTGATTTCAGAGAAATCTTTTGTGATTGTTTATCAATGGGAGTAAATTAAATTTTGATTTTTTCAATGTTCAAGGATGATAAGACAATTCTTGATTGCAGATTTATACATTCATTTAATTTCAAAACATGTTTTTGTCGATATTTTATTATAAAAATTTTTCAATTCACATTTCCATTCAATTATTCTATTAAATTTCAATTGTCTTTTAACAGTGTTGCTCGTGGTGAAAATTCAACAAATGAAAAAGCCATGAATTAATTCCAATATAAAAATCTCCTTCAATCACAAATCAATCCTGGCCTCTCCTTCTCGTCGGTGGTAAATGTGCACTGAATTAATTGCTCACTCGAGGAAGGAGACAAACATGCCATTAATACATACATACACATGTTCAATGTTGATCGGCTAACAGGGCCGAAATAATTACGCTTCTGCCGGGTCTTTCGCACCCGATGTGGGAGTATGTGTGGTGGCCGGCAATTAACCGAACGACGAGCGTCGTTGCGTCCACGAGGCAACGAGTCCTCCACCCAAGCTGTCAACCGCAAGGCTGTGCATCGCTCGATTCAATCGATCCCACCTCTCTGCATATATCCATTCGGCCCTGACCCGCGCGTTCACCTCGGAACGAAAAAGAATTTTGAGAATGACATTTTTTCAACGGTTTCCTCATTTACTCCCGCCCCTCCCCCTCACCTTATTGCCGTTCTCTTCTCATTGAGACCTTTTCAAATAATTCCTTGAGTGAGTAAAAATCAATGTTTGATTGAAATTGTTTTTCTTCTCATTGAATATCTTTCACTCGCATCTGTGAAAGTATAAACTATTTTTAAACAACGCTGTAGGTGAAAATACTCAATGCATGATGTTTAAAAAAAAAATTTACGCGGAGAGATAACCCATCGCAGTGTACACACGCAGCACTCAGACTACATTCCCTCTCCCGTGGGGTAATTGTATCGAGCGACCTAGTAGTCATTCTCTCTGCATGACGAGCCACGAACGGACAGTTAACCAAATCATCCTACCAATGTTTACGGTGACAAGCTTATGCCCATTCCCCCCCCCCC
>NW_021680360.1:5905-13281 GCF_001412515.2 Diachasma alloeum
CCCCCCCCCCCTCCTACTCCACCTCTTCGTTATTTTCAACGTCCCATAGGGCTCTGGATAACTGTAACTGTCCAGTGATTCGTGAGACCCAGATAATGATTTCCTCCGCTCATAATGTTATGGAATGTATCATCTTGTAGATCATTCTCCATGCGAAATCATTCCTTCGATATCTTTGGAAATTCAGGGTTCGAAAATTTTCATATTTCAGTGAGAAAATTCCTTGAAATTTCAGTGCAATTATAATTTAATTGAAAATTTCCAAAAAAATTTAACTAAAAACTCCAAAGCAGGCATCATGACTCTTCCCATAATGAAGACTCCGCAAGACGAGGGCGTTGTTTAATTCCGTGCTCTTTTCTCTCCAGCTGCTCCCGATAGAACGAGAACGCAGGTGACGGGTCAACGCGGTAGGCTATTTACCTACTTCACCTACCTCTCACCTACGTCCGCCAAAGACCATTCTATCTCGCTGATTCATCTGTGTGAGGCTTAATACGTGTGCGTCCAGTGTGGAGGCGTTCATGCCGTCTGAACCGTAACTCCCGACCATTGTTCCCTCCCAACGCCCCCACCCCCTTCCCCTTGTCTACCCATCAATAATCACTTAATCAATCGATTGATTAAACCCCCAGTGCCTCTCCTCAGATCGATCTCTATCAACAAAAAATAATTGCCTCAAAAATGTATCGAATTGCTGGTGATGATGAGGTTTTTGAGGCGAGTCAGACGTGCCGAGGCTGTGACCGCGTTTCTCACCGCTTAAGTGGCACGCGCCTACCTGCCCTCTCTCCATATCGCCTCATCCCTTCCATCTTTCATTTTCTCGGTTTATGTATTTATCTCTCACCAATCGAAATCATCTTCCACTCATTTTAATAGTTGTTCATTTTTTATTCTCGCCTCTTTCTATTCTATCAGTGACGAGGGCTCTGATGCTGCCACCCTATGAGTCGACCCGTATTCTGATATCTTTCCCTGAGAATTAAGAGCTTATCGGAGTCTCTCTCCCCCTAGTGCCAGTCCTCTCTCGGCTTCGCTGCGAGAATACCACGTTTTGACGGACTCTTAAGCGCTTGATATCGGGGAAATGGGAAAAGAATTTATTTTTTGATGAAACCTTAATGTATTGTGGATTTTTGTCGGGGGTGGCGAAGAAATTTCCTATCAGAAACGCTACAATGAAATCCAATTATTCCACCTACACTCTAAAAGCAAGTTTTGTTTTTAACTCTGCTGGGGTAAAACGGGCTTATAGACAGGGTTAACAGATGGAAATTTCCCTGGCCTCTCAATGAATCTATTCTCGTCAACCGACCATCCGTCACTCCCCTTATGATAACGAGGTTTTTATCGCGATATTGATTTTACTCAGTACTCCAACTTATCTTCCTTTTCACTTCGCCGAAAATGCAATGTCAGTCGAATTAATTTAAAAAAAAAAGAGCAGAATAAAATAATGAGTGAATCGATTGCATTTGAGGGTTCTCGTTTTCGGCCACAAGATCAAAGTAAAATGTAGTGGAAAATTTTGTAAATGATTAGAAACGCAAAATTAATGAACGGAGAGTTCGATCCTTTCTCAATTCGAATGTAGCGAAAGCGTGCAATTTATTTTTTCTCGTATCTCACTTTTCTTTCCTTGCCTTCTGCCCATGGAATGAATAAAAGCACCGTCGCCAGAGTAATTGAATCTCCCCGTTGTGGAGAGACAAGAGGGGTTGGGGGGCTAGGGGGTATGACAGTCAACCTCGTTTGGCGACAGTAATAAAATGTCGGTGCTGTGAATAATGTCGACGTTACTGAGGCGCTAATTGGGAGTCAGGGTGCTGGATGCCATTGGATTAAAAAAGAAAAGCCGTATTTAACGTTATCTTTCTATTTCAAGTTATCAGGGGTATGCTATCGTGCTGGGGAATTATTTGTCAATTATTAAAATGCCGATAGAATGGCTGAGATATTCGTGGATTATCGAGCTGTTGTCGCACACTCAGTTTCGTTGGGGCTTGAAGAGCATCCACGAATGTCCGATAAATTGCAGCCAACGAGAGTTCCGATCATTCAGTGCTAACGGATTGGAAAATCCAGATGAGAGGACTTTGGTTTTATCCAGGGATCGACAGTAATTATTACTTTTTGTAAAATTATGAAAATTGTTGATGACTAATGAGTGTTACGTTGTCAATCATAATTGAGTGATGTGATTAACAGAATAATTAGTAATTTCAATTTTTTGAAATTGTTGCCAAAATTAATGACGCTCACAATTGGAATCAGTGATTTTATGAATCAAATGCAATGTGAATTGAATTATACGATATTCACATTTATCCAGCATTTAACGAAGCCCTTTTGGATGTTAAAGAGCACTGAGGAATGAAACTCACATTTCACCAAGGCATTCACGTGCAGAATCCGATATATTGGAAAAATCTCAGCCTCTACCAGTGAATCGTAGCTCCAAGTGGAATACAGCTTTCGAACAGAAATAAATCCATCGTATTCTCGTCCTTCCACGCCTCCCCTACCTCGCAAGCTCTGAATATTCCGATATTCAGTGTGATCACGAAGGCAATTTTCACAACAATGTTCATCATTTTCGCGAATAAATGTTCTCCATTTTTTTTATCCCTCTGATAAAAAATGATAATATTGGACCAATAAGAGCCTGTCGGTATTTCTCCCACGTTCTGGTCTGACATTTTGCAATCTCGGAATTGAAACATCAGCCAATTAGCAAATTTTCTCCCCGTTGGAAGGTAGAACGAGGTGGGTGGTTGCGCCATTGCAAAAACGTAAGAGAGAGGTTTGGGTCAGGCCCCAGAGCATAGAAAGCCACTCGTCCGAGTAATGTATATCCCGATTCCATCTAATATCAACCATTGAAAATTAACTCGGTTCTAGCAAATATTTTTACACTTTAAATCGAGAATTCAAGACACGAGGAAAATTATTTTAAATCGATGCCATTATTCAAACGCGAGGAAAGAAGGAAATATCAGAGAAACTATTTTATGTTGAAAGTTATTTCATTGGAAAGCGGGGGAAATTTGTGATACAGATCTATTACACGTGAACAAATTCCATCGTTCGAAGCGATTTTGCAATTTTAGGAAATAATGTGTATGAAATTTCTGAATTGATTCATCAAGTTGCTGGGAATATCTCCATCAGCCGATGATGAAAATCATTTTCCACTGGGATTTTCGCCACAAATAGACCCCAGTATCAAATTCAAATGAGTCAAAGTGAGACACAAGCTCACTTGTCCGGGGGAGATGAATAATCAGTGTCGGAGTTACCGGGGATTTATCGAGTATTTGCGAATTATTATAGTCGAGAAGTTAGAAGGGAGATAGGAGATTTCTCATGTGCCTTTGGCAACCGCTCACACTCCGTAACCCAATATTCTTGTCTTTCGTTTTGCCTAACAACCTACACCAAGCTGTGGCCCCGAAACACGTGTGGTTCTAGAGTATGTGCAACTTTCAAATAAAACAACAGAATTAAATCGCGAAATTCACCTGAGAGCATAACAATATTCTTCACTTGAATATCATTCTTCTCATCCTGAAATTCAATTCTCTCTTCTCGTCTTTTGCTAATTCAGGGAACGGTCTTGGTATGACTCGTGGCCTTGGGGCAATAGTGTGTGCCAAAAATAAAAATTCCCAATTTTTTTTCATTTTTTTTCAGTCGAATCGCTTAAAAGCCAATCGTCGAAGGCCCCTTATTGGCCTCGACGAGCTTACTAGCTAAATAGCAACACCGATGAGATGAATTTTTAAAACCACCGACCACTAGGTGTCCCTGAGGATATATTTAAGAGTAATATCAAAAAAAGAACCGCGAACATCCTACTGTGTTGGCGTTTCCGATCCGGCTGGCCTTCGTTTGAGAATTATAAAGGTATTGTCTCTTCCTCGAAGTCATCCTTTTTCAGTCTTACATTCCGTTGAAAACCCCCATATCATTTATTTTTACGTGAATTTCGATTTAGTTAGACATTTTTTGACAACTGAAACCGGCATATTCTCCCATTGAATAGCGAGGGAAAATTCCTATCCAGGTTAAAAAGTCAATTTACGTGAAATTTCAATAAAAATGAATATGCATATCAGGAAGAGAATTCCTTGAAATTTCAGTACAACTGTAATGTCATAAAATTTCCAACAAGTGTACTGTAAATGTCAGTCAAAAAATTTTAACAACGTGGATTTCTAATGTATTTGGTATAATGTCTAGTCATAAAATACTGCCATTACATTTGAATAAAAAATAACAAATAGCCAGAGCATTAACAGTATCATTATGGGTGCACATGATTAACGCTCTCGTTGTATTGTAAAACAGGGCGCAAGTTGTCCGAAGGCGGACGGGGCCCGGTACAGCCTCAATGATATACACACAAAGGCCCGCCTGTGACGCGACAGGAGTTGGTCTCGGTCCACTTATCTCGTCGAGGTGAGCACGCGTGGAAAACAACGCGTCTACTTTCAAACATATAGTTTTAACTGCGAATTAAGCCCACCCGCTCTCAGTTTTTCCGTCACAACGGCAATCCGGGATTCCTCATTTCACTGGGAGGCGCGATAAAAAAAAATCTCGTGCTCGTGCAACACTTCTAAGTTATGTTTTTTGACTATTCGTTATCTTTGAGGGGGTAAGCGATTTTTCAAACCTCGGTGATGCATGGACGGTGGTGTTTGCATAACAATGCGCTTTAATTATATCGTTTGTACAGAAGACTCGCAAAGACGATATTATTTTTATAGCGGCTCTTGATACGTGGATTGAATTAAATCAGGATGAGGGTAATTGACGAGTTAATGGAGGATAAAATTTTTAATTGCCATTTGATGGGAGGAGAAGACGATAGAGATTTATCATCAGTTTTTCTCGTTTCATTCTTCCAAGAATTTCTCAAATTTATGAATTTTGAAATTTTCAGAAGATGTATTGCTTACGTAATACACCTTGACGCTGTCAATTCAAACCCCCCAGTACAATATTTACCCTCCGGTAGACAAAGTCATAATCATTCCCATCTCAAGCTGAAACCCTTCGACTTAACATTCCCCCAAGACACTTCCCTGCCTCCTCATTTCCCTTTATTACAAAGAAAAAAAAATTGGGGATTTTTTTGCTTCGTTCAATGAAGCGAGAAGGAGTTTAGGACGACGAGACGAGGTTACGTAGCCGCAGAGGGGACCACACCCACGTCAACCCCAGCACAGTGCCACTCCCCTCCTGACTCTCAAAATGACAGAGAATTTTTAAAAAGGATGATTGAGAAGATTGCGAAATTACTCCCTTTTTTTATTCCTATCCGCACTTGGGACGCGCATTCATTTGTTCAGAAATTGAAGTCGCGTATTGCAAAAAAAATGCTTCAAATGTCTGAATCCCTTTAAATTGAAAAATTATCAAGATTTTATCTTCCACTCTATTCAAACTTTTGATCTATCTGTTAAATCCCACATGCTCACAGTCAAAAGTACCACGAAAACTCAAGAAAACTCGGTGAATAAAAAAACTAAATGTAAAAGAGTGAAAGAGCGACGTTTAACTCGGCAGGGGAGCTCCAGCCGGAAAATTAAATCCCCAGGCGAGTTTACGAGCCCTGAATTTCCACGCGAATTCGCTAGGAAGAAGCCATCCGGGCGAAATTCCCCCGTAATTTCCACCTCCACACTCTGCACCCGCGTGTCTGGCCAACGTGAGTGCATTTGAGGTTCAACTTTCCACAGAGAATGTAAACGTGTTGGGTTATTAAATGCCCTCGAGGTGGGACAGATCCACCCACCCCGAGAAATGGTAGATTTTTCCGTTGTCCTGAAAATTGAGTGATTTTAACAATTTCACACTATTTCGTACCATGCGCCGAAAATAAACCTTCGAGTCTATCCGATGGAGTTGCGCCTCTCCATGGGTCTCAGTAAATGTGAGCAGAATAATCAGTAGAAAATCTCTTTGAATTCCCTACCAACGGCTTCTTCATTTCAAAGACATTTTTACCCCTGAGTTGACCACAGAAGCTAGTAAAAATACCTACAATAGTGTTCAGAAGAGACGACAATGGACAGAAAAGAGGCACAAGGCTAACACACCAAGGTGTTCAGTTCGGTTCTGCGGTATAGACTCCAAGACCTCATAATGCACAGCTAAAATTTTTTGGCTAAACTATCAACCAGTTCCCATCGTTGCTAATTAAAAATTCAATGCAATCAATGGAAGATTAAAATTCAATTAATTGGAAATTCAGCGTAATTTGAAGTTTCATGATTATAATTCCCCTAGATTATATTCAATGTCACTTTTTTGAAAATGACTAGTCAACTGGCCATGAAATTGCAATTTATTCCTGACAGTGTGAAACCCAAAAATTCCCCAAGAAGGCATTAGCATCATCCAATTGATTGAATAATGACATTATTCCTTTTACCCACTCGTCGAGTGTCCCAAATCATTCATCTTCGAGCTAAATCCCCCGTCAAACGAATTTAATGAGCCACAACTTAAACTCACGGCTTGCCCATCCCTTTGGCACAAAACCTCCTACTCATTTTTAAATGACCTGTCATTGTTTCATTATTTTCACTGGCGTCCCTCTTGTCTCACGACCCACTTTCGCAGCAAAAACTTATCTCGATAGGGTACCGGAGGGGGGCCCCTGTTCAAGGACAGTAGGTCATTTTCACCAAAGGCATACATATATCCATTTCAATCCAGACAAAAAAAGAGAATCAAGTTATCAATCCTTTGTGTCTCTTCGCTCATTCTTTTTTTTTCAAGTTTATTTCTGAATTAATTTCTATTTAAATTTCACTCTTGATGAACGACTTCCGGTGTGTAAACAGACGCTTGATACTTTGTAATACAGAATAAATAGAGGGAACATTTAGTTCTCTTGAAATAGAAGAACATGTGTTGAGAGGTAATGTCAAAAGATTTATCTCCCAAATTTTTTATCAACTGACAAACTTGTTGTAATTTTCTTTGACTTTCAAAATATTTCGTTTCAGCTTCACAAAAAACATGATTTCAATTGAGAATAGATTCATAAAAATTAGGGATAAATCCGTGGAAATCAAGACTTTTCTATCTGCGTTTATAATTAGGCTTGTGATATAGCCAGTATTCATCAAATGTATCATATCCACTCCATTACATCTCAGAACGATTATTCTCACCAATTCTCTTTCCAGTTCACTCATTCAAATTTCTTCCTGTGAAATTTGACGATAACAAAATGATCACAGGGTGAAGCCTGGTTTATCCATACAGTGATTTCAATGTTCACCCATCGTACGAGAAACGATAAATCTTTTGTTCGCATTCAGCAGACTGTACTTCCGCGGGAGGGGGGGGGGAAG
>NW_021680360.1:14006-23813 GCF_001412515.2 Diachasma alloeum
GGGGGGGGGGGCTGAGGGAACGGGCGAGAGGGAGGTCGGAAAGCAGGGAGCCCTCTTCCGCTCTTTTATTACTCAGTGCGGGGAGAGAAGGAAAAAGAAAACTTTCGCCCGTCCACAGTCTGCTCTTGTATTTGTGTGTGCAATTGATCCTTGAAATGAGACCCCAGGCACGAATCTCACCACCGCAGCGAGCTATAGGTCTCTCATTTCGTAACTCCTTTGGGTGCACAATTTCTTCCGTAAGTTGTTTGTTAATGTGATTCTGGATGAAGTTAAGAACACACTGTTACGAATCAACGGGTAAATCACGACACGAGGTCGTTGAGATAATTATGGAGGGAAACAAAAGCCATTGGTCATTGTGATATAACTGCTTCAATCTAGAATGGAAGTGAATCCGAAACAAGAAAAAATTATGAAACATTTTTTATTCGATTTTTAGTTATGAAGGAACGAAATCAGTTTCGATTTTTGTTTTTCAATTCCGTTAATATACCGCTGAAATGAAGAGGTTTATTCTTTCATAATGCCATCAGTTCTCGTGTTGTGCGCGACCTAATGCCTAACCGTTTGAATTAACCACCCCTAACCAGAAAACAATGCACAAAACAAAATAAGCAATACTGTTTCGGAACGCAGAGTGAAAGCGACACTGGGCCGAGCCCCGTCGCAGTCTCCACATACACTTTTACTCGATCTGAAAACTCACTATACACGATAGCATTATAATACACGTGCAGTAGTCCCTGGCATAGTTACACGGGTAGGTTGAAAAGTACGCCCCAATGAAAGGTAAACTGCACCTTCTCCATCAGCCTCCATTACACCAGATACCTTCTGTATTTCGTATCCAATATCATTTGTCCCACCTCGCACGAAACGTTTTATCGAGTGAGCTCCTGGAGACTTTCACTCGATGGAAATCCCCCCATTAAATTCAGAAAACAGGGAAAATAGAAAAGAAGAGAGAGGGCGGGGTGGGGGGGAGAGAGAGAGAGAGAGAAAAAATACATTTTTTCCAGTCTCATTTTCTCTTCCTCCATTCTGTGTATTATAACTGAAATGTTGGGGAGCCCTGTCTTTGTCCGCCGATAGGTAGCCACCATTTTGAAAGTGGGAATGTGCCGGGAGTGGTCCTGGGGACCTCGTTGACCAGGACAACGAACCCCTCGTGATAACCTGGGGTTTCGTTTTTCCTCCCCAGCTGACAGCTCTGGCTCTCACGACTCCCTTCGGCACCCCCGTATCTTCTTTCTGCTGGCGAAAAAAAAGCCCTCGCTTCCATCAGCCCTTGTGTCTGCGATTCTCTCCAACTACCAACTCACCCAGCCCCCTCCAGCACTTCCCTTCACCCTATCATTAATTTTCAGAACCGGTGTTTTCAACTGGATAAAATCCTGTCGTTCATCATCGTTAAATTATATACCCGATTTTCATTTTTATTAATGAAAGACTTGGAGGAGTTGTTAAAAGTAATTGTGATGCATTACTTTGTTGTGGGCAAGTTAAGTTTCTTTTTGTTGAAATTATGTGACAATTTCACAACAGAGTGGTGTACAGCGGATTTCATTCAATCGCCAATGTCTTATATTTATATATTGAAAGTGATAATAGAGTTGAGAAATCCCCCTCGAAATAAATTGGATAATTTTTTTATCGATCTTGAAATTGTTCACAAAAATAATCTCCTGGATGAATTTTGAAATATAATAGGCAAGTAAATTTTAGAATGACAAAGTTTCATCACTCCTCGAGTTTGTTTGATGTAAGAATGGGTTTTTCTTTGTGTTATTAGGGGAATCGATGAAAAATATCCAGTAGTAAGTGTTCTGGAGACATTAAGGGCTGGATAAAAGTAACGTTAGCCCCAACATCTGCCACCCTACCAATCACTCTCGTCAGGTCAGGGACAAAAGAAAAATAGTCGAAGAGTTTACCATTCTCCCTCTTCGCCTGCATCTGCCACCCACGATGCTTCTCAATTCTCTCTCCACGTCCCTCGGTAAATACCACGGACCACCGGAAAACCCTCCCCGGAGGCCCCTGCGTCAAAGAAGCATCGATATCCCCGGAAAATCCAACAATCATCCATCTCTCACCGCCGAAAATCGATTACACAAACTTTGGAAGGAAAAAAAAATGACATTCATCCTTTTCAGCGCTCTTTGATCCCCTAATCTTATCGATCCCACCTGAATGCATCTGGACGACCTAGTGATACAGTTAGAGACCACTAAACAGTCCGCGTTATATTAACCTCCTAGTATCCAACACGAGGATCGAGGTTAACGATAAGACCTTTTCTTCTTGGCGTTGGGAACGAATGGAACACATGGCCATCTGGAAATTACCATCGTCTGGCTTTTTATTTGAATTGAGAGTTCAATCGATGCACTCATAAAAAAATATCATCACGAAATTATCCGAAGTAGGCTAAGTGATGAAAGAAGATGGAAGAGAATAATTTTTGGTACAAATGCCGAGGAATTTTTTTCTCTCGATAATCCCAGTCGAAATTCGATTGTAGCTTCTTTCTTTCCCTTTCACACGAAAGCAGCCTTCACCCACCTCTAATAGACGATAGGAATCAAAACCAGCAATAAATTCATCTAAAAAAAAATATATAGCTGGTACAAAGGGAAATCTCAAAGGCAAAAGCGTCTCAACTCTCTCTTCCTCTTGTCTTCCACCCCCGAAAAAAAAGAAAGTCCTCTTCCGCCACTTTCTATTCTCTCCTCTCCACCGTCATCTGTACCACCAGTTTTGCTTTCCCATGATCTTTGACAACGTAACGTGCACCGATACACCGAAGACTTTTTTTTAAATTTCCGCATGAATTTTTATCCCGGTCTCTCTCTCTTTTTTTCTCTCTGAATATGAAACAAAGGAACCTCTGCCCTGCATGGACAAATGTGGATCAAAGCGTGTGTACGGTTCTTTTTGAGAGGCGTCGAGGGTGAGGAGTAAAGGAGGTGGGGGAGGGGTTAGTGTGGCATAATGGCGGCTCGAAAAAACAAGGCAAAGTGAGGTGAAGAGAGCTGACCTACTGTCGCAAGTGGCTCAGGGCCGTTGCTGTCCAAATCATTCTCCATCTCGCTCCCACAGCCATCTTGGATGGGCTCTTTCTCCCATATTTCTCCCATTGACGCCTACAATGATGACTTTTTATCCGATATATACGGCCTGATGAGTCGTATATAGTCATATCTACGACCTTTTGACATACCCCTGACGTTTTAATTGAATAAAAGAGGCAATGAGAGGTTTGACGAGGTTTCCTTCAACTCGAGGAGTTCATAATTAATGAAACATTATTATGAGCTAAAAATGATCATTGATTAGTTCTAGTTATGAAAAAGAAATTAATGAAAATGAAATGAAATGGTATTTTTTTTAAATTAAAACGAACTGTGGTTCTTGTCTCGTCTTGTGGCATCACTAGAATGAATGAAACAATCGTTGGAAATATCGAGTTTAATCCCATCAACCACCAATTGTGTATCAGTCTAGCCGGTTCACTTTCGATATTACCTCCCGCCCACAATTGGCAAGAGTGAAAATCACTACGAGTCCTCGTATTTGCTCTCCCCGAAGGGGGGAACTTTCAAACTGTCCCGCTCCTCTTTTTTTATTCGTCCTCTTTCTCTCTCCCCCCCTTCACCTTGTCAGAAGCCCCCAGTCGAAAACAGCAATCGCCACAGCTAAAGCATTTTCACCCGTCAGAAATATAACGACCCACCAACACTTTTCACATTACGCCCAATGCCCGAGACGCTTCACTTTCCATTGGTGGAGTTTCATTCCAGTTTTCATTTAATTAATCGCAAATTTCTACGACCAGTTGCTCATTTAATTCTATTCAAAGTTTCACTCTTATTAATTCTGATTTTTTAAAATGATTTATGTATTTGAGGATTTGTAGGGGGAACAAAGAACACGTGGAATAAATTGGCGAATTTCTCTTCCGGCCGAATGTGGGGTCTAACGTACCAGAGACCATTAGCATTCAAAAACTAACTATTTGAAATCTAACGGGAGAATCGGACGGGGATTGCAAAATAGTACCCGAAAGTTGGCTTTTGGAAATTTCGTACATCCTGTGCTAATTGAGTCACGCTTTCATTTCTTCCACTCTTTTATGATTTTAAGGTCTTTGAATATCACAAGGAGAGAAATCCTTTGGAAAAATTCTCGTATTCATATGAAGACTTTACAAAAATCCCCAGAAATTTTCCTCAACAGCGTGAAAATTTTTTTGAAGAATTTCTCTCCGCGCAATGTTCACAGAGGCGTAAAATTTTTTGAGGTGATAAAGTATAACAGGGAACCCATTAAATTATGAAAAAGTAATTTTTTGTTAGAATCCAACGGTAAAATTAATTTGTCAAAGTGTTCCAACACTTTACGTTCTGTTTTACCATTTTAATTTCATTCAAAGTAGCTGGGAAACCGTCGTAACAAGACAAAAGAACTGAAATACGATTAAACTGTAGGAATTATGCATATACAGTTTCCTCAAGTAAAAGTTGCTCTAAACTCCAACTCCTCCAACACATTTGAGACAAAAGTTTCGATTGCCACCGGCGTATTTCTTAGAAACTTACACGCCCGGTCTCTGTCTCGTCTCCTTTTTTTAGTTACTTATTTTCTTTTATTTCCAGTCCCTCTCACCCTCGGCTTTCTCCTCCTTTCTTTCTGCTCCGTGGACAGAGGCGAGAGTTTGCGTCGCGTGTAATAAGAGCACAAGTGTACGAAATTTCATCTATTGTTCGTTGAAACAGAGGAAATAAATTTTTCAATGTAGACAATTGAGGGAAGGTGCCCTGGCTTACTCGCGAAATAATTTATTCACAAGCAAAAAGTTTTCTCACTGTATCACAAAAAGTAGTGGGGCAAAACGGGTTCAAAATAAGTGTTTGGAGGCGGAAATTGCTCGTTGCGCCCAATGAAATAGAAGAAACATGCTCATGACAAACAGAATTCTAGTAATTAACGGTGGAATTGTGAGGCAGATGGAAATCTTCAGATTCCTACCAATTAATGCACTCGCCACGTGTCAGATCCACCATATTGCTTACGCAATCCACCTCATAACCGATTAAGTAATTCCCCCGAGTACTGGGCAATTCACTCACGCCCCTCAGTTGTCAATCCAAACGTCCCGTCAAATTTTCTCATGAAAGCATTAACCGTGTTTTCTCCAATTCCCACTCCACAATATAATTTTTCTTCTTTACTCAGCATTAATCAACCATTGGTTCTAACTGCACACTCAGCACGATTCGTGTGACATCATTCGTCCTCGAATTACGTAAACGCATAGGCGCGCTGTGCAGTATGTATGCGTTTTCCTTCTCAACCGCGCACCTACCAATGATTCCGCCATTAGAAAGACGAGTTTTTCAAGCTGCGGAAGCGCCATCGATCGTTCCAATCGAGTGTCTCTTATAGATCTCAAGACAATAGTTGATAGCAAAGTGGTGAAACGTTAAAAATTGAATATGAAATTTGTTGTTATAAGTATGAAATCATCATTGGACATATTTTCTGGGGAATTTGTGCATCTCCAAGAGTAATCTCGAAATATTCTGTGAAATAATCCGATAAATCCGTCACGATTTCCCCCTCTCCCTCTGAATTACTGACCATTAAACCGTATTCAAGTGTCAAAGCCAAAATTTAACGATGAAGTTTTAGTGATGAAAATCAAAATTATTATTAACGATGCTGACGATGTCCGGGGCGAGGCTCGCGAGGATGATGCTAGTGCGTCAACCGCTGTCCAAGGCCAACTCAATCTTTGTTTCGTCAATCCGTCGGTGAGTTAATGCCCAAACAATTGAACTCAACAATGGAGAAAAAAATGTAACCAAGTTGAATGAGGCACAAAGTTATTTGACCTGGTTCATGAAGTTTTAAACAACTTTCCGGTCTGTATGAGGTCGTCACTGGCCTAACGGAAAAGAGAGGGACCAAAGAGACGATTTGGAATACGGAGCGTATAAATGATCATACAACGACGCCGCGTGGGTAAACTGTTACACGCGTTGAAAATGGTTATTTTAGACAGTGAGGTCGGCCAGGACGAGTAAAACTAGCGCCCGAGGACGCCCTGATCTTCTCCCATACGCATTGGCCTCGGACATTTCCGGCTTTCTCACAATCGCAATCAGTCGACAAACAAAATTTACCGTCCCAATGTTTCAATTTGTTTATTCCCCTTGAATCTTCATCATTTGGGAGATTGAGCGGTGGCATTGAAATGCTGGAGGAATTTCCGGCTCAAACTTCAGTTGTGAATCCATTTTATCCCAATATTTTACCTCAATATCACTCGATATTGTTTTATTGGAAGTAAAGTGAATAAATAAAAAGCACTTTTGGGTGAGTTGGCGTTAATTACTTCAATAATTAATTGGAAATGAAAGAAAAATCAGAAAATTCTACTCTGTCGTTCTTGCGATAATAATCATTAAAGGCAATCTCTTTTAGCCTACTTTCACCCCTATATTTTATTGAGAGGTATTCTAATTTCAAGAGTAGTCGAAGTACTGAATAAAGAATAATCAAGTCACAAAGCTTTATCATGGGCTTATATTACTCAGTAATCATTCGTATATGAAGTTCGTCATGAGAACTCATATCACAGGCTCTCCAAGAAGTCCTCACAGTATGATAAATCTAAATTCTATAGTCCAGTAACATGATCGAGTTATTTTTCCTCATTGTGCAATTTTCGACAGTCATCGTGTCAAAATGGCCTCAAAACCACTGTTCAAGCTGAAAATTTCCTGCTCAACCCTGTGAGCCCATTCTCATAAACAATTTATCGAAGCCCCCTCGAACTTTTCACTTGACGTGAATATTTACGTAATTGTGTGGCTTGCTCGAAAATAGTTTGTTGAAAGGAGCGATTAAAGCGTCAGATCTGGTGTAGACGTGAGTTTCTGCATGGTAGAACATTCCACCCCATCAGAATGGGGATGATAGGTATTTTCATTAGCCGAGTGGAAAATAATGTAAACCCTGGAATTTTTACGCTTCAAAGGCTCCAACGAAATGCCATTGGCGTTGAATATCTTTTTCGTTAAAAAGGCAACTGATTAATCACATCCCTCTGTGAATAGCACCAATCACTGCTCAAGTGTTTTGAATTTATTCTTCTCTAGCCTCTCCCCTTCATTCATAACTATTGCATTTACCCATCGATTCCCTGTGCTTTCTTACCCAGACAAAGAGGCTTAATAAATAAATAACGCGATTCTCACGATAAACCAGAGCTGTCAACCTTTGAGACGCGTTCAACAAATATCAAGTATGGAGGAAAAAAATAGCTCCGAGGAAGTATCAGTGATTCCTCCCCCCTCGGGCAATAACTCAAGAGCCATTCCACTCGAGGGCGCCGAGACGCGATCTTATACCTATGTTTCACCTCACCCCTCGCATCATCCGTTTTTCCCAGCCTCCACTATTCCGTAATCTATATCCAAAGAAATTCGTGACATTGCCGGCAGCCTTGAAGGGAGAGTTGGGCTAGAGCCCCCAAGGAAATCTCGAATGCTGGAGAATTCGAAGGCTCCCCATGACAAAACTTCTCTCCAAAAGCACTCCCGAAGGCCACATCACCCGGCGCACAACGATTTCTGGAGGCAAATTGGCCTAGAGACAGCAGAAGGATTTCTTACTTTGAAATATATTCTAAAAAATCACTTTGGATGGTGAAGGAACGTTGCAACGTTCCTTGGTCCACTAACGACATTCCTCAAATTCTCCAGAATGGTTACTGGGCTGTCTTCAAATACCCCATGTATAATTATCGTTCGCAAAGAAATCTCATAGAATCGAAGAATGTTGAACATTTGTCGGTCGATTTTTATTACATTTTCGTTCCAATAAACTCCGAAAAACTGCAAATTTCATTGAATCAATCTTACTCTCCTCAAAATCACTAGTCAATTGACAATTTGAAAAATATTGCCGAAATATTAATTCATAAGATAATGATCACTTGAATTTTTTGGAGTTGAAGAAGATTCATCGGTCCACCGATGACATTGTTCCCCCCAAGTACCATTGGCTACTCAGTGTCCTATGAAGCACATTCACTCACAAGGTACCTCTGCCTTGACCGAGTTGAGCGCGATCCGTATCGGATCTCCTCCATCTTGACTTTGACCCTATTATATTGTGACCGTTATGACTAGATCATGTACTTAACCAGCCCAAATATTAAACCGTTGATCCCCACCCACCTGCCTCCCGGATACTATGCCGGGTACATTTAACTGCACATCCCAGTTGCGAGCTCTCCGAGACAAGAAAAATCCAATTGCCCCGATATTTCCTCGTGAGAGAGACAAGCCACACGGGTTATTTCTCTTATTTGCTGCCTCCACCAAACTGTGCCAAGAATTTACGGGTATTTGTGCCAGGTCGTCAACAATGTCAGCGTTTTGTTGAGTTGTACAACAAAACGACTCATTTGGTAATGGGCGAACTCTCGTTATCGTATTTACCTTTTTATTGCATTTCCAACGCTCGAATTCGACTTATCAATTATCTGAGTATTTTATTTTTAACTCTGCCTGATTTAAACGCACATTTCACCAACAACATTGATCGTTTTCAATGGAAAATTAAAGTGGAAAATATTCAGCACGGCTAATGCGAGAGAGAAGCTCTCTCTCCATTGTCCACAAATAGTGGTGATAATTTAGCCGGGATAATTGCAATGGTCACTCGAAACCGATAATGATCCCCTGACCTCTGCGCATGCAGAGTGAAGCGAGTTGACTGGGAGAGAAAACTTTTACCCATTAATTTGCCTGGATTGTTGTAACGCGTATCAACGAAAATAAATGCGCTTACCAGGCTAATTGGGACTATTAAAACACGAGAGTTATCACTTTGGGAAACTATTTGTGTTGTTTCATGAAAAATAGAGAAAAAAGAGACAGCTAAACGATAAATAGGTAAATAAATAGAGAAGTAACACTTGCATTCAGAGATTACATTGTCAATATTTCATACTGAAATTCATAATTTAAAAAAATCACTCTCTCAATTGAAATCATAAACTAACAATGAATAACGAAAGATGAAGAATTCCTGGAATTTCCTCCTTTCACAAAATCAACAAAGAATCCCTTTTATTCCTGTACAATTTTCGTGTGGGATTATAGCGATTAGGAGTTGCGAAAAAAAGAAAAAGAGACAGAAAAGAAGGGGAGAAGAAATCTCCCTCGTTGGCAGTTGGAAATTCGTGGGGTGTTTTACTGTATAACACTGTACATACACAAACGGAGGAGCGACAGTGGTGGAGAAGGGAGAGGGAGCAGAAAGGTATAGAAGAGAGCTATCGACCAGGCACAAGCCAGAGAGCTGAACTCAGTGTATGGCAGAGCCGTTCGTCCCGTGACCTGACCTCGTCTGAACCCTCCATTTCCACTCTCTGCCTCGCTCACCCTAACACAATCACCTCTATGTAACCTCCCATGTTCTCTCCTCCTCTCGCTCACACTCATGTTCCATCTATCGCTACTGAGAAATGCTTCCCGGTTGCGCTAGAATTGGAACAATGCCCGAAAATAAAAATAAAAATTATGAACGAGAGTTAAAACAAATTGTTTCCCCTCTCTTTTCACTTTATTCGATTATTTTTATTGGAATGATCATTTAATTAGCAACTCGGAGAGTATTTTATTCATTCGTTGAAATATTACTTTTATTATTCTATTTTTTTTTCTTGTGTTGAATATTTAATGGAAATTACATCCGTCAAAGCACTTTATTCAATGTCAGAACTGG
>NW_021680360.1:24658-39440 GCF_001412515.2 Diachasma alloeum
GGGGGGGGGGGGGGGGAATTCTACACTCCAAGTGGTCGAGAGAGACAATATTCAAAACGAATAAACTACAACAAACGTGTTAGTCTGTCTGTCTCTGCATATTCCCCACATCCCACGGATTCAACTCTCCGCCCCCTCTGCACCCGGAACAACTGTCTCTCTCGACGATGTATGTAGTTTGGAATTAGTTCGTCGCAAGCCGCCAGCACGAAACCACAACGCCAGACCCAGAGATATCTCCTCCCCCTACTAGCAAAAAGCGTACACGGAAGCTCTTCTCATTTGCCTCGTGGCAATCCTCGTTCATCCCCTTTATATTCGGTAAATGTTTCATGAATTTCTTTTTATGGCACCGATCGAATATTCTCTCTCTATTTCATGTCAAATTTCAGCCAAAAATTTGTTAACAGTGCATCTCTCTCCATCTGTCCCTCAAAAATCTCAGATAAAATAATAATGCAACCTCAGTATTAAATCTCTCGTGAATCGCCAAACTATTGCCAAACTGCAGTGCGCGACATTTTTTTAATCCCCAATTGACTCCTTTCCATCGCCTTAAACCAATGATCTCGACACAGACACAACAGCATTGGATTACAGCATTACAGCAATATGCCGTGCAGTTTGTAACGGGGAAGGGAGTTTATAAACGTCGAGTGAGAGAGAGATGGCGGGTAAAAAGTGCATTGCATTGAAAAGAAAGGGACGGTTTCACACAGTTGGTACCCGTTGGCACATTCACCCTTCCTCAGCCAGACGTTTTGATTCGGGCAGCGCTGGTGCAACCACCGGGCGTAAATAGGCTTTAGAAAGCACGTGTGCGCGCAATAGTGGGCGCCTGGTCACTGTATATGTTTATTAACGTTTACTCGTAATGTAACCCACCTCAGAAACGACGGAAATGTGTATGTAGAGAGGTATAAGTACTCTTTAACTCTCATTTTGTTTGAGTCACTGTGGTCTGGATTTTATTAATAGGTAAGACACTGTCTGTTATAGTTATTAACATTTTTTTTCACCGAGTGTTGCAAGCAAGTCGTAAAAGGGGAAATCAGTAAATGTTGTTGGACAATAATTTCCTTGGTTTTCATTTGTCTCAATGGAAAGTGGGGTAAGACGAAATGTCTACAATTGTCAATATCTCCTGACTGAGTAATACGATTCTGATGAATTAAATTTCATTTAGAAGCTTGGAAAATGACTTTTAAAATGAAAAGAACTATTGGGAAATTTCACTTCGCCGCTCTCGAGTTATCGACGATCAAAGAGAGTTCTTATTATCCCATTGTAGAAACCACTGAGACAGAGTGGATTTAATTGCAATGCTTGTAAATATTTTCAAAAGTATTTATTAATTTTCCATCAGATATTCACATTAAAGTCCGGCAAAGCCGTGGAATACTCATCGTTCACAAACTACACGCCCCAGTTTCTATGGCGGACATGTAGCTGCGACAGCTGGACCGTGAGTTCGCTCGAGCCATTTTCATTTCCATCCGAAGTACCCCGAAAAACCCTCCCCACTCGTAAACTCCCCCTCACATCTTTTCCAAAAGCTCCGTTTGTCCACTCATCCTCACTTCATCTCCTTTTTTTTTTGTTTTTTTATCGAAAAAACTCTCCACCCGAGTATTCCAAGTTTCAAACGACAATCCATGAAACCTATACGGTGCATTATATTCCAGAGCTCGAGTCAAATTCTGATGTAATCAACGAATTAATTCAGTTCGAACAGCCGACGCTAGTGTCGAGAAAGTTACGTGACCCGATGTCTCTCTCGAGCCGAAATAAAAAAGAAGAAATAAAGCCGGAGAAATCCGTCCTGATTTCCTGTCACAAACTTCAGTCTGTGTCAAAATCCAATAGGTGGGCCATTATATCGGGCAGCCGCTTGCTCAAGCACAAATCTTTTCTATTCTCCTGTATTTAAAAATGAAAGAGAAGAAAAAGCCGTTGAGTAAGAGAATAGTGTCAATAGAACTTTGGGTTCGAGGCAAGGTCAACCGTTTAGCGAATAACGAAGGCCATCCATTATGATGTTAAAGCGACGGAGTTGTCGTTAAGCGTTGCGAAAAAAAAACGACGCCTCCAATTATATTTGTGTGTGTACTGTGTGGCCTAAAAGCCACGGCCGTGGTTTTCAAGAAGAGTCTTTGGTTTTCCGCCGTTGTAAAAGGCCCTCCTTCCCCCTCTTGAACCGCTCTCTCCTCTCCTTTTTTCTCGAGGGTTTACATTTACTGGTGTAAACATTAGGCCTCCTCGGTAAATGCTCCCCCGGGTGCATCCACGTGTTTTAGATCATCTGTTGTGATGAGGATTGGCGTGAAACGGGCTCGAAACCTGACGTCCTCATGAGATAATTTCTATTTTTCCAAGTCCATGCTCGTCAGGTGTCGTTAAAAATTCATGACAGTGATTGAAATTTCGTGATTAGCCTGGATTTTGGGTTAATTATTTCAGTGTCACTCGGAAGTAGTATTTGATTGATTCATTTGATTGGAAAGTAGAAAGACCTCGAAATTCAACTCGAAGACTAACAGAATCTCATTAGCTTTGATTATAATGTGAATATATAGTTGAAATTTGAGGGTCATTAATTTAGAAAATTGATAATTTTTTTCTTTTGTGATCCCCGTTACCCTTGGAACGTTGTTGACCCCTGCTGACACTTGTTCCAAGGGCCAAAAGCTTGAATTTCGATTATTTATATTCCTGGCCGAGAGGTGAATAAATGAGGAATAAAGTTGGTTTAACCAAATAAAAATTGATTTCGGAAAAAGTTGACTTTCTCCCTCCGTAAATCCAAGATCTGGCCATCAGCTTGATACTCTGTTGATCTAATAATACTCCTCGAGGACTATAACATTGTCAACAACATTCAGATGATCCT
Source organism: Diachasma alloeum (assembly GCF_001412515.2). Lineage (NCBI taxonomy): Eukaryota > Metazoa > Arthropoda > Insecta > Hymenoptera > Braconidae > Diachasma > Diachasma alloeum. The sequence continues at coordinate 27,549 of NW_021680360.1, forward strand.
TCAACTCAATGGGGAACAATATACAACAGCAGATGAGTGATCCTCAAGTTGGAGCCAATCCAAGAAAGAAAGTAGCCAAGAAAGTGCCTCATTGAATCAATCGTCTCGGTCGGTAAGGACGTGTATAATACCATTGCCACATTGCCATCACTTTTCTTGTTTACGATAAAGCGTACTGTCTTCGTGAGTACATTGATGCATGTGTACGTGTCTCCCTTCGCTTTCGGTGCACCGGCGCATACGTACGATGCCCGCACGTGCCACTGCACGTGCTCTCGCCAGTTAACGCTTGTGAGAGGCCTTAGCCTATTACTTACCAAAACTGAAGAAATAATGCAGCCTCGAGTGATGGTGAATCCAGGAAAGAGGGGAAAATAGGTGACAAGTTGCGTATAGAAGGCACTGAGGATGAAAAAGCTTTTGCTTTTTTGAGTTAAACCCATACACCCATGGCCGCTCGTTAAAGGGGGTCAAGGGGACCTTTTGCCCCGGGCCAACCGCTCTCCTTCCGTCCTTTATTAATAAACTCGTTTTCTTTACCCCATTAAGAATACTAAAATTATCACCAAATATTACAAAATACTTACGAAACTTGTTTTATTCTCATTCTGCTGATTTTTTCGGAAGTACAACAACATGTGACTGTAATTGTTTAATGGTATCAAGTGAAGCAAGTTCAGTGTCATCAAAATAATCACATTATAATGAGGTCTAATTGATGAATTACCCAATCCCAATTGTCAACTACCACCAATTCAGGACAATTACTGATCGTCTAGAAAAATATACTCCAAGGGAGAACTTAATTCGTTATTCTTCATGTCTTTTGCATTGTCACTTGTACCAGTGAAAATATCTCCCACAATAGTTGAAAAAACCTTCAGCCTCCAATTCCCAAGGAAAATAAACCTAATCCCACCTTTAAAAAAAACGTAGTTCCACAACAAAGGGCGCTTTGGGGGATGTTCGTTTCTCATTTCCTGCGCCCCTGTCTCCCTCATCTGAAAATCCAGTGCTCAGTGGTATCTCCTCCTCACCACGAGGTCGCACACGACTGCGCGGCAATGCTCACAATTGTTGGAGGGGGTTTAAACCGAGGGCTGAGCCAGGCTCAACCCACTACTGCTAGCCGATTCCACACGAGGTGGCCCGACGTCTCCCACACACGATCGCCCATCGCCTCAACGTCACTACATATCCCAATTGAGAGTGGGGGTAACCGGTGAGGCTTTCAACGGTTGCCTCAGTCGTGCCACTACCGAGGTCGGCGTCGGAGTCGGAGTCGAGACTCGTGATCCATACAGTCGTCCGAGCCGCTTCGCCGCAAGCGCCAGATCACGAAACCCTCTCCATCTTTTCTGTTCTATTCAGTTGATTACAATTCTCCTCTCCCCCAACTCCCTCAACGTACTTAACACCAACAAAATCAAAGTTCAATCACCACTGGAAGATAAATCGCTGGGATCACCGTGTTCCTCCACCAATTCCCAAAGGATAAAAAAAGTTGTCTAGTTTTGTGAGTTTACACGGAAAACCACAAAATACCAAGTGAGTGTGCCAGTGATAAGTTAATCAACAATTGCCAAGAGAAAAGAAAAGTCTCGTTCAATTGATCATCACGGATTTGAGTGTAAATGATCAAATTGTCATTAGTGCTTAGAGAGAGTAGAGGGTGGATATGACAGGCTCGTTGACCACCCACAAATTAACATTATCAAATCGTGCGCATGTGTCCAGTGGGATTTAACAACAAAACTCTGGTCGCCTATCTGGATACCTTGACGACACCACCAGCTGGACTGTCTCATGTCAGGATGGCGCTGGCGCGGTACGTTCAAGTCTTCACACAATCAGTTGAAGCTAGTCCCACAATTTTCAACACACCACACGTACATATGAAAATCAACCTCCAAATTGGGTTCTCAGTTTTATGAATTATTAGGGACCAAGTGGAGAGATAAAATGAGAGAGAGAGAGAGGGAGAAGAAAAAAATCCATGAGTGACAATTAAGGTCGAGTGCGAATGAGTTCAGCTCAGTGGGGGCAGACGCGCTTGTTGTATACGAAGGCAAAACCAGCCGCGTAGCCTCGTTAAAGCTCGTGCGCCACGGCGTTGGAGCTCTCCAATTGCTTCGAAAATTATTATCGGCCGCGATTCAAACCCGGATCGACCTCCTTGTAACCTCAAGCCCGTTATTTACGGCCCGAGAGTTAGAGCCGTCGTCTCCTCCCTCTCCCTCCCCCTCCCCCAACCCTCATTTAAACATTTCGATTTCTCCTCGATGCCATCGCCACATCTACTAAACACCCGCCCCAGTGTTTATTTTCGAATTCGCATTCTCAAAGACGTGGAAATCTCAAGTGATCGCTCTCAATGCAATCCTCCCCTTTTCACTTTAATTTGGTCTGCGGTTAGATATTCTCATCTGCTCCATTCCTCCGGATTTTTCCTCATCACTTGTTAATGAAGGATGCACCCACTTGTGAGGAGGTTGTGAAAAACGTATGGGAGGGACGTGTATTCATTGGGTGCATTCTATTCGAAAGTTTTAACATTCTGACGACAGCTGGATACTTTCAAGGCAACTGATGACATTTTGAATCGAGTCAAGAGGGAAGGGGGGGGGGATATTTTGTATTTATTGTTGGGTGTCATTGTTTCTTTGTCTCGTTGTGGAAGATAAGAGTTATCTCGGATTTATTCATCCAGAACAGAACATAACACAAATCACGTGAATTAATCACGAGGCTATCTCGATGCATTTTAAAGGAATTGTGAATTCTCCACCATGCATAATGATAAATTGAATCTGTCTTTTCTGACCACTTTGTCCTCAGTTTCCTGCTCAATGCGGTGGGCAAAGGCATGCTTGGTGATTCATACTGGAGGGTCATAAAGGCTCCTTTCTAGTTCCGGTGGGTAGATAAAAAGTGAGAAAAGAAAAAAAAACATGTGAGTAAATGCACTCTGTGCGCAGGGGTTATTAATTCTCGGGGGTTTGACATTGAAAAATTGGAGGGGAATTAAAATTAACGGATGGTTTTGGCATCGATGCGACACAAACAGAATTAGAATGTAGGAAATTGGCGGTGTGTGTGGTATCAACTGGTTGAACGACTGTTTGAGGAAGAGATGATGGAGGGGAATAACAATGAATGTTAAACAGCTGAGACAGAGCTGGTGTTGTACCTTTTCCGCAATCGTCATTCGTTAATTGCCCATTCTAATTCTCATTTGGTCTTGTGATCAATTTATTCACGATAACTTTATGATTAATATCCGGGAGTTGATGAATTTATGCGAGAAAAAATTTAATGACGTCGTCCAATCATCGACAATCGTTTTTATTAGCATTTTTAGTGTGAAAATGACATTTTTTTCGTTATTATTTTAGAAGCTCAGGTTATTTTATATACGAATTATTCATGGAAAATGAGCATAAAAATTTTCTCAAGTTCACTTATAATCGCACTTAAACCACGTGTCGCACGTTTCATCAATTTCCGAGGTCGGCAGCACTCTCGCGTCACGCTGTTTATTTCCCTTTCCTCACAGTCGTACACACTTTTTACTAAACACGTGGAGCATGTCACCTCCACTGAAGCTCATGAATTTTCCGCATTTAATTTAATTGTTTTTCTGATTATTCAACTGCGTATTTCATGGAAACAATTTAATTCAGCGATCAATTCGACCTTTGAACATGATTTTTCGTTTAGTCGTTACTTGTAGCCACTGGACGTCATTATCGATCGGCATTCAGCCCCCGGAGTTGTTCTCAAACTGGAAGAAAAAAAAATATTGTACTGAGAAACTCGCGGAGAACTGGGCGTCCTTTGTTCAACGCCGGACGCAGCTGTCGATTTATCGTCGACCTTCTCGTCTCTCTGTCTTCACACACTCTAGTGACACTGGTTTTTCATTTTTTTTTCTCCACAAATAAAAGTATCAATCGAGAGTAAATGAAAAACATTGCAGGTTTTTTAAAGGTACCATTGAAAAAGTTCCCTTTAAACTCGACAGGGAAGCGAGTAAATGTCGCTCTGAATGCTTCCAATCAATTTAATCAATCTGAATCGCAGATAAAGCGCAAAATTCAACTGCCATTTTTCAAAACCCATCGCAACTGCAACTTAATCAATGACAGACTCGTGCGGCATTCAGTGGAAGTCCAGTGCACAAAGCGCTGGTGAACAAAAAAAAGGGGAGTAAGAGAGAAGAGAGTAAACTGGAAGGGTAAAGCGTGTGTCCTCGGCGTTGGTTAACCTTCGTTTCAAGGGTACAGGGCCGTCCATGGTTCTCTCAAGCCGACTACAACCGTTAACCCTTCTATTCCTCATCCACTCCCGCCATTTTCATACATCTAAAATTCACAACAACTCTCATCTCCACTTGACGTCTTTTCACATCTATTCACCATCTAATTACGAAATTAAGATTAAAAGGTAGAATTTTGACGTGATGCAACTGGAATTTTACGGAAGTGAAAATAAACATTGCATAATCGTCAACACTGCAACATTTTATTCGCCGTAAAACCGTTTATTACCCCATCCCACTCGTTTCACGCGTCTTCAATCATGTCCCCTCGTTTCAACTTCAAACCGAAGGTAAAAAAAATGTCTCGTTCGGTGAAATGTTCATTCGCGTCCCAAATGTTCGCTTCTGCAACCTCTCTCACTCCTTTTGATAGTTTTTTTCCCCTCTCGTTTCCTTGATTTTTTTCCCTTTATCGTGAAGTTAACCCCCGTGGAAGCTCGGGAAGGCTTCTACTAACTATGGTCGAAGGCACGTCTTGCCTCCTTGTCCTTGTTCCCTCTTTGTGGTCGCTCTCTGGTTCTTCTCGTTCCAGCGGTCGTACAGGGGCCACTGCCCCTGGGACGTGGGATACCGGACGACCTTGGGACTCATGGCCAATTTGCGAGGTCCTACGACAGGGATGGAGAGGGGGGGAGATATATACCACTACAGGCCCTTTATACATCGTGCCGCTGATATCACAACTATTGGGGAATATTTACTTTTGAGATTTATCTTTTTATTGCCTCCTTTTGAGGCACGAAAAATCGTAAAAAACTATATTGCATAAACTCTTCCATTTTTGAAGGTTTTTACGGTTTCTAAAACTCGGAAAAAAAATACCTCAACACTTTGTCATGATTTATGATGATATTTTTCCACTGCTAAATGTCGGAGAAATATTTCAACTGTACAAAGTGTTGCAGGTTGATTCAATTGAGTCGTTAAATTCTTTTTCTTCATTGGCATTCGTTGGTAATTGAGACATTACCGAGTTTAGATTATTTATAAGTGCGACAGCAACTGCACAAAGTGCAAGAAAACAATTTTAATTCATGAATTTCATGGAATGATGATGATTATTATCATCAGGATGCGGCTTCGGATAACGAGAAAACCGGGTTCCTTGAATCATTCGTACCAGTTGAAGCCAGTGGAATTTGTGTTATCGTCAGTCACTGACAGAGTAAGAGAGAGAGAGAGAGAGAGAGAGAGAGAGGGATAAGTTGTCGCTTAAGTCCTGACGCATTGAATTACTGATAGCTACATTTCGTTATGTTCATTATCGAGTCATAAATCTTATCGTTTTGTTGATTATTTTTTTCACTGATTGTGAGACATTTTGCAGCCATAGTTAGCAGGAATTTATGAATTCTCCTTTGTCCAGTTTTTTTAATGAAGAAACAATGATTGCATTCATTCAATTTTTGTCCAATTAAATCAAGAAATGGATGCATTGATCTCATGATATTTTCCAAAAACCTCGAGATTCCATTCCAAGCAATTTTCGAGGATAAAAAATTGTCTTCAATTTCCGTAATGACGAAAAAAAACGAGAGAAAGCCAAAACTCGAGGGTCTATAATTTTCATGCCAATAGTAGTTGCAGCGTAAGTCGTGCGATGGTGACTAATAGCCATAGATTTATATGCGGTGAGAGTTGATTTATCGAATGGGCCTCGAGGGCTTCTCCACACAACAGTCAACCCGAGACTGGGCATCGGTGGGATATACAGTGAGAAGGGGATCACGATATACCTGTCCCTGCGAAAGCGAAAACCGTAGGAAAGTAGACGGCATAAACTCGCGGTCTAATCTGCGAATAATGGCGAACGCGATACATTTTAAAACCCAATGGCAATCGATTTCACTGCATACTCTCTTCAAAAAGGGAAATAAAAAAAATTATTTCTCCCTCTTGAATGCTATCGAAACACGCGAGTGCACTCGAGCCTAGGATTTATATCTCACGTGTCCTGACGCTGATTTATCTTCCTCTGATTCCCGCCGGGTGCAGCTTTAATCTTTCGTTAACGGCCGAGTCGATTTTTTACCCTGCCCAGAGGGAGAGATGAAGAGTGAGAATCAAACGATTGCTCAATGGACAATTTTTTTATTTCTATCTAGAAGTCAATTTGTTCTTGTACTTCAAACGATAAAATTAGCCACGACAGTGTTAACATAATGCCAAGTGTGGCGTGTCAGCTCGAAGCTGTCTCGTGCCTGCCCTTGAGGAGTGTTAGCCTTTGTCTTATCACAACTCGGGGCTCGGTAAAGCCAACTAGCCTTGACTTCACGCGCGCGCACTAATGTTCGTGTACTGACTTTCCTGCGGTACATTGGGTCCCTCTCAATATACATTCAACCTAAAGACAATCTGTTCAAATATTCTTTGTATGTAGATCTCGAGTCAATAATTTCCCTAAAATTCAGTTATAATTGCTTCAAATCATTGCCATAATGCAGATATTTCTTCACTTGATTCTATTCAATAAGAAAATTGGTGCAACAAGCCTATTGGTTTATTTTCATCTAGCGCCCAGAAAGCGAAACTGAATTTCATCAATTTTTTTTCTCTCTCTCCATTTTCCTTTTCTCTTTCTATCACATTATGATCGACCCGGACACACTGGTAATACCAGTTCTCTTCGCTTCACATTGATTCAAATCTGACCTTAATTATGCCAATGCTCATGCAGAGTTCACTGCAGATTAAGTAAAGGAGAAAATGTTATTGGGTTTAATTCGATTCTCGCGGATTCAATTGAATTGGATTAATAATTTCCCACGAGGTAGAGAGAAAAACGGTAACCGCGCGGAGTGGAGGGGGGGGGGGAATGATTGGTCGTGTCGGATAAAATTGAACAATTAATGTGGCGCTTGTGATGCGTCGGCAGTGCAGACCAAAGTGGCACAGAAATGTATTTATTCCTGGGGTTGATTTGGCAAGCGCCACGACTCTCAACTGCCACTATAATTACGAGCGTTTCCAAAGCGCTCTATAGGCAGTTTTCACTCGACTTCCTCGTTTTCACCCGTTCTACTTTCCCTTGGACAACTCCGAACTCAGTTGAAACCGCCTCCACACTGATTGAAGTCGTCGTTTCAAAGTTATTTTTTCTTATTATTAATTAATACCGATCAATCGCAGTTGTTTGAGTACAACTATCTCTATTTGGATTTTTTCCCTCCTCTGTTTTCTAATTGTCTGAATTTTCTAAGAAAAAGAAGGGTATTAGGCTTGGGCACTTTCTACAAACGTGGGTGAAAGTTGGGAGTTCCTGTGAGAATTTAGTTTCAATTTTACCAATTTTCAACTTGAATTGAAAATGAAGAAATGGGCAAATTGTATTTTTTATTGAATTAAAATAATCCATACAATTCCCGATAGAAAATTATTTGGGAATTCCTCTGAACTCCTTCATTTCCCCATTATTCTCAAAATAATCAGCAAATTAATTCCAAACTCATACTTCCAAGAATCTGAAAACGACTTTCGCCAACTCGTCCACATCTCCATTTTCCCATATTCCCCGCATTCTGAAATTCATTTTTCACTTGAAAATGGAAACCCAGCGGCTCAAAGGCCCTCTTCAATTCCACCCCAGCATTAAGAATGAAAAAAACCCATAGAAATATTTCCAAGCAGATGAAAAAAACAGAATGGAAATAGTGAGAAGGGCTGACTAACTCAGGAAATAAAGGGAATGCGCGGGTAGAGCCATTGGCCTGGGTGAACACATGCACCAGCACATGTACAACAACTAAAAAGGTATCCCACCGGCAGGTCCGATGAACCTGCGGGGCTAATGCACTCTCCATGACACTCGGAGTAGTTTCCGACGGGCAAAAAAACTTTGCGTGCAAGCAGCCCAAGACTCGTGAGGACAACTCAACCCTATCTCCCTTCGACGATTCTATGTTTTTTTTCATACTCCACCCCTTTCACTTTCACCCCAGAATTTTAGATAAAAATATTGGCAGTGTGTGAGAAAGTTGAAGTTGCACACCTCGTTTTCCCTCATTCAGTTATTCATCTGGATCGATTGAATTCAATGTCTCGTCTCATTATTTTCATTCGCTCATGATGATAGTAACTATTTTGGTTTGTGGAGCCTTTGTAATGAATTTTAATGCCCCGAAAAAGTTTGCAATTTTTAAAATTTAATTTAGCTCGATTGTTGAAAAATAATATTGTAACTTGATCATCCAATTATTCCGACCAGAAAACAATAATGAAAAACCTATATTGTGGTCCGAAGAACCTGATGGGGGCTAAAACGTACGCGGTAGTTCCGTGCTTGGCTGCACGTGAACACTCTTCGTTTCTCTATCTCGCTTCATTCCTTCCATGAATCAGTCGATGACCCCTCGTCCCTCGACCCAAAAAACAGACCCATTAGAAGTGACTATTAGGTTTATTACATTCTTAATATTCTGGGGATATTTGGAGAAAATACATTGAAATAATGGCTTACTGTTTTGTGTTATTATAGACTTGCGGTGAGCGACTGTGCGCCTCAGACGTCGCGGGTCAGCTCAAACTTGCACAGCAGCAGTAGTATGGCGGTGAGCCGGGTCCCGAGCCCTCCGCCGCCCGAAGTAAACACTCCAGTTGCCGAAAATTGGTGTTACACACAGGTATGTACCTCTTATATTTTACAAATGATTTTTTTAACGACAGGCAACTTGCATGAATTTTTTCCATTTTTTTAACTCAATTTTTCATTTATGAACATTAGCATTCATGAACTATTGCTCGTTAATTGATAATTGATTAGCGAGAGGTCGACAGAATAATTTGACACGTACAAAATTTTCCCATTAAAATATTCGAATGAAAATGAATTTGTCAGAAAATTATAGAAAACCATCACTCGAAATAATTGAATTACAAATGAAATCAAATTAGCGTCTCGTATTTTCGGATGAATCTCATGTCGCGTAAACACACCGAGTGCGTACATCTATTTTTAAATTGGCTCGCTCACCAAGTGAATGACCTGCAACTAGATCCCTCCGCGCATTTAGTGACCGCAGAGTGACACGATTTGTGAATAAAATTGGATGAAAAAAAATGAAGTGGGCTCCCTCCAATCGCACATATATATTCGTCGATGCAGCGGACGGTTGGGAATCCTTCGGTAACCGGAAGTAACGAGCGTGTCTGGTGGTTGAACCCCTGTGCGCGTCACGTCCGTAGACGGCTATCCACGGGAGGATGATTCAAGGCCGATTGGCGCGAGCGCCGGTGACGGAGGCAAGAGAGTTGAACGACACTCGCGGGCCGTCGACCCCTCTCTTTCTCTCTCTCTCTCTCTCTCCCTCCTCTCCCTCAATTTGATTCACCGGCACCTGTATGCGCCTTTTGTAAATCACAAAATCATCCTATTCCAATTTCCTTCAAATGTCACCCGAGGACGAGGGGAGGTCGCTGACCCCTCGCTCGTACGTAATGCTGTAACAACTTTTAAACTTCCATTTCTTCTCCTTCGTGTTACAGATTTTATGGGGGTATTCACTGTTTGATACAACTGAATAACTGTTTAATTAATTTCGAGTTCTCGGGTAATTGTTGGGGGTCGATGACCTGCCCCAAATGTCAAGAGATTTGTTCGGGGGATATTATCAGCGAGTGTTGTCCTTATTTGGTTGATAACAAGTTTATGAGATTATTTTGCGAATTTCGCAGGAACTTGTGGCTTTAGCGAAAATTTTAATTCTGATATTTTTTAATTCCCCTGTAAAGTTGAAACTCATGGAAAATTTGATTTAAATTCGCCCAATTCCCTCATTAAATACCTCACCCCCGAAAAAATCTTAAATCTCACAAATGGCCAATAATAATTCAAGTAATCCATCCTCATCTACACAAGACCTGAGGGGGCGTCGACCGCATGAATTCCTGCGTTACCTTCCGGCGTGTGCTCACCTGTAACACGCGAATTCCCCCGGAGCCAGTCTCACCACACGGAAAACCATGTTTTCAAGGCTCTTTACACAGTGGTAACGATCGATTGCGTCCCCCTCTTCTCTTCACCCATTATTTCCGTAAATTTTATTTGAGGCTATCGCACAATGACTCCAATGATAACCGAGGTCATTGGCCCATCAAGGCTCCCCAACGGCTCTCCAAGAGGCAATGGTGATAGATAAAAAAATATTAGCAATAGATTTGGCGCTCGAGTTAGGTCCGTTCGCCAAGGTCACCTGACGTCAGGGATCATTGACTCCGCGGGAGCTCGACCTCGTCTCTCCCCCCCCCCCGCTCTTTTTTTTAACGACTCATCATCTTATTCACCTCTTACGTCTGTGCAGAATCAATCAAATCCTCAGTGAGGTCAAAAGCCCCCAAAAATCCTGGCTAAATGTGCAAAAACCATTGCCGAACGGGAATGATAAATTAATTCCGAGGGCAAATACCAATTATTATGCTCATTGTTATCGTAGGAATGTCAACGATACACCGTTACACCCGTATCACGTTGTCCAACTATCCCAAGTGCTTACGTAAATGACCACTGATTCCAATGTCCCTGACTTCGGCACGTGGAAAATACTTTTTTAAATAGTGTTTGTACTGTTCGTGTGTCACTCATTTATACATTTTTCATTTTTCTACTGCTACGATACTCGACCGTGAAATTGTTCGACAACGTCACTCAACCCTGAGGGTGGCTGGTGAGGTGGGAGGCGCACACGTTTTAATGTAGAGACCTGAGTATTCTTGAACGACGGGTGTCCTTTTGTCTTTTAATTTGGCCGTGACTATTCGCACCATTGCGTGAATCACTCCCGTACTCCCGTACTCCTAGACCCCACTGGACAATGTTGTCACAATTGCGCTTTTCAATTGAAAACAGACATCATCTTCAGAGAGATTTGTCATTTTTAAAGACTTCTGCACGCCATTTCTCGACCCGCTCTTTCATTTGAGCCAAAAAAAACATTCATATCTTGTCTGACATCTCTGCTACAAACTCTGGTCATCAACTCTGGTTTTCAGTTGAAATTGGAATTGTTAATTTACACAATAATAGGAGTGCATTGACGATTTTTTCTCAACTCGCAAAAATCTTCAAACAATTTGCTACCGATTGGTGATAAAATTTTGTGGAAATAATGAAATAGGGGGGATAACGCCTTTTTTACAGGGGTGATTTTTCAAAAATTTATTTAAAAAAAAACGAATTTCCTCAGGAATCGAATGAAATAGGTTTTAAGGCTCTATCTCTCATAGTTTCCGAGATAATCGCGAAAAACGAAAATGCAAAAAAAAATTAATTTAATTCATCTTGTATAGGGTGTAGGAAGTGGAAAAACGCAATTCTGATCCATCCATCTGCCTATAGGGGCANGTGATAAAATTTTGTGGAAATAATGAAATAGGGGGGATAACGCCTTTTTTACAGGGGTGATTTTTCAAAAATTTATTTAAAAAAAAACGAATTTCCTCAGGAATCGAATGAAATAGGTTTTAAGGCTCTATCTCTCATAGTTTCCGAGATAATCGCGAAAAACGAAAATGCCAAAAAAAATTAATTTAATTCATCTTGTATAGGGTGTAGGAAGTGGAAAAACGCAATTCTGAGC
>NW_021680360.1:39450-130764 GCF_001412515.2 Diachasma alloeum
GTATAAAACTTCAACTGCGTGAAACACACAGTAGTATGAAACTTCAACTGCGTGAAATACACAGCAGTATGAAAATTCGGCTGCGTGAAACACACAAACTTCACGCATGCGTGGAGTGTATGGAGTGTACGGGAGTGATTCACGCAATGGTGCGAATAGTCACGGCCTTTTAATTTTATGGAAGAGGTTTTATTGTAACGTATGTTTGAGACGTTGATAATTGAATGAGTTCAGCTTCGTCGTGGTGATGTATAATGCAAGATTTTCATTCGAATATTATACGTAACTACCCGAGAAAAGTTCCTCAATGAGAAACACTCAAAATATTTATGCCGATAATGATTATTGACTCTCGTGCACAGATTGTTATGTTAAATTTGTCCTCCAAACCGGGATAAAACTCTGACGTTGGTTATTGCATTTGAAGGTTTTGTGTGTACAGGTGAAGGTGGTTAAATTCAGCTACATGTGGACGATAAATAACTTCAGCTTCTGCCGGGAAGAAATGGGAGAAGTACTCAAGTCGTCGACATTCTCAGCGGGGGCCAACGATAAACTCAAATGGCAAGTTCCACTTATTCAAATTATTCATAATAATAAGAATGAGAGAATCAACAAATATCAATCATCACTGATAAAAGAAAGAATGGGCATGATTGACGATCGTGCTTGAGTATTATTCAATTTTCATGACCGTTAGTGAAAATTTATTGAATTACAAAATATGTGGTGGTATTGTTCGTGACCGTTGAATAGCATTATTAGTTGCGATGAGGGCAGTAAATTGGGTCGTACATGCAATTGACGGATTTCTACGTTATTCTGACATTTTCAATCGGCAATTTACCGAGTTGGAGCTGCAATTGATTGTCACTGGTTTTCTACCAGTTGACGATTGAAATACAAAACGTAATGTATTGAATGTAATGGGAGGCCGATTGGTTTCCATCCACTGGAATAATCGATAAATTTAATCGTCTAATTTTCTTTTGTTTTCTCATTACTCTGGCCACAGGTGTTTGAGAGTGAATCCAAAAGGCCTGGATGAAGAGAGCAAGGACTATTTATCATTATATCTGCTACTTGTGTCATGCAATAAATCGGAAGTCAGAGCAAAGTTCAAATTTTCAATTCTTAATGCCAAAAGAGAAGAAACCAAAGCTATGGGTGAGTGAATTAAATTTGAATATCAATTTTTTTTTCATTCAAATAATACGTCATCTTGAATCACATTTCACATTCAATTCAATGATTCAAGGACAATATTTAAGTGGAACAATTCTTCATTTCCATTTTTAGAGAGCCAACGGGCCTACAGGTTTGTCCAGGGTAAGGACTGGGGCTTCAAAAAATTTATAAGAAGAGACTTCCTGCTCGACGAGGCCAATGGATTACTCCCAGACGACAAACTCACGATATTCTGTGAGGTATATACCTTTGTATGTTACTTGTTGCTATACTAACTTCATGCAGGCGATAATGGCTGTACTAATGTTGCTTGTTAATATTTCTGATAATTCAGGTCAGTGTTGTGGCGGATAGTGTGAATCTCTCTGGACAGAGTAATACGATACAGTTCAAAGTGCCTGAGTGTAGGCTACCTGAGGATCTTGGTTCGCTATTTGAGAGTCAAAAGTTCAGTGATGTCACGCTGACTGTTTGTGGGAGGGAGTTCCAAGCGCACAAATCGATTCTTGCAGGTGAATATCATATTCCCAGTAGAGGAGGATCAAGCAAAATCGATTCATCATGTTTTTTTTTTATTCTTTGAAGTGTCAGGGATTAATTTGGATGATTCTTTCAATGCTTTCAGCGCGTAGTCCTGTATTTTCTGCAATGTTCGAGCATGAAATGGAGGAACGCAAGCAGAATCGAGTGGACATAACAGACGTGGATCACGAGGTACTGCGGGAAATGCTTCGATTTATCTACACGGGTAAATCGGACAATCTGGGGAAGATGGCTGACGATCTGTTGGCTGCTGCTGACAAATACGCACTCGAGAGGCTCAAAGTTATGTGCGAGGAGGCGTTATGTACGAGTTTAGCCATTGAGAATGCAGCTGACATTCTTATACTTGCCGATCTTCACAGTGCCGATCAACTCAAGGCACAGGCCATAGATTTTATCAATACGTAAGTTCAAATGAAACATGTACTAAAAAAAATGCTTCAAATCTACTTTAATCCAGTTTAATTTTCATAAACTATCATCATCAACTGATAAAATTCATAATTCATGATTTCCAGGCACGCAACGGACGTGATGGACACGACTGGTTTCAAATCAATGGTGAACTCTCATCCCCACCTAATTGCGGAAGCATTTCGTGCACTAGCGACACAACAAATGCCACCAATTGGACCACCGCGAAAGCGAGTTAAGCAGAGCTGAAAGCAGTCACCTCTAATTCCGGGCACGACAACAGTGTCGTCACCGCCCCACCTACATCCCTCATGAACTCTCTTTTTTCTGTACAGTGACGAATCCTGAGAGTAGTGTTAAATCAATGTTTCCTAGTGCGCCCTTTCGTTGTCCGAAAGTTTAACAAGCCCAACTAAAAACAAAAAAAAAATCATAAAAAAATAAATAAATGAAGAAATTATAAAAACGAAATAAAGTAACAAAATGATGGAGATGCTGAGATAGGCGCACCCACGCCAGCAGACTCTTGTGTTCAGTGAGTGTCGGTAGTGTGTCAAAAAAGTTGAAAAAAATAAATAAAAACAGAGTAAATAACAAAGACTCCGTGCAACGAAATGCCACGAGACATAGAAGCCCCAGATATACAGCAGAAAGAATGAACCCACCACATTCGCCCACCTCTGAGAGATACAACGCCCGTCCCTCCCATTGAAGAAAAATAAAATGATACAGAACAACTATCGTCGTCTCCGCCTTTTGCTCCTAATTCTTCGGATGTGTTTCATTCCACTTCAACAAACGTCACAGCAAAAATAAGAAAAAAACAAATATAAACTGCGCCAAAAAATAGACAAGAAATTGCCAAGATGGAAGATAAAGGACAAGTTAAAACATTGGATAAGAAAATAGTGGGGAGAAAAAACAGAAAATGAAATGGAAAAAAAATCATTTGGATTATGACGTGACTTGTGGACAAATCGTAGCACATCTGGGGGCTTTTTAAAGGCTTGAAGGCTGGACCAAGATGATAAACTGAACTTCGCCATGTTGCCACGTACCGACACACAAGAAGTTGTGATAAAGGCGTCGGGCCCTCGACGATATAACACTTTGGTTCCTCTGTCACGGATCAAATTGTTTCTGGCCCCCTCTGCCACACGTGATGGAAGAAGATTAATTTTAGAAATTATTAATGAAAAAAAAAGTCATCATGATTGATTGATTGTTTGATTTTTGGGTGGTTGTTTCGAGGGGGACACACTTTGTTTATTAATTAATAGTGATTTTTAATTATAAAAATGATGTATGAGAACGTCAAAACTCTTCCAGAAAGAAAGGGGAAATGATTCTAGTTAGTGTTTTTTATGATCTCTTTCTCTTAATACGATATGACTATTACTATGATTATTCTTAAAATACTACGCAATCTGTGCCCATCCACCCCAGACCCACTTTGCCCTGCACTTTTGTCTATTTCTTTTTGTCTACAGTCCCTTCAAATCGTGTCAGGTTCAATTTTTTTTTTTTTTTGTGGCACAGTTTGTCTTGTTTCCCCATTATAATTTTTTCCTCTCTGTTCATTTTTTTTTGCAACTATTGCGTAGTCAATTGAAGTGATTGATTTGATTTATTATTCATTGATTTGATTGGATTTCAAATCGAGAAAATTTATGGTTGTCCATAATGTGTGAAAATATTTTTCTCGTCAATTATATTATTTTTGAAGAGAACAGTCTTATCGTATTTGGCAAAACTGACGTTTCGATTTTTTAACGGCTGATGAAGAATCTGAAAAATGATAATTTAGTGACACAGTGAGGAGACTAAACTAAAACTAAAATTGACAACAGAATGGAGAAACAAAAAAAAACCATTGAAAATTTAAATAAATTGTATAAATAAACGTTAGTCAATTATAGTCCAAACTATTAATCGTTTTTGTGTAATTAAATCTCGAGTCACAGGAAACAAAACGAAAAAAGGGGATAAACCAAATCAGTCGTGTGTGGTGAATGAACTGAATTATGGGCAACCAAGAGAGGCAAAAAAACCTTTGAAAAAATCACAAAAAACAATAATTGTCGTTTTAGTACTAATACTGGCTTCCCGATCCTCCGAAACCTAGTTTTATCATCAATTTAATTAAACGGAAAAAAAAAGAAAAAACACCCCTATACCATAACATTAATGAATGACGAAGATTAATGCCATACATGTTCTGTGATAAGTCCGATTGTAATTATTGCAACTGTAATTCCCACTTTCCTACCCAGACAAAAAGTTATAATGCAATTCAACTCCCCAAATGTGTCGATCCTGCAGCCAGTGACGTTTAATTGATGACATTAAATCTTGTTCGGCCGGTCCCAAAGCCCCCGTCCCCCCAATCCCTCCTGTCTTCGGGAAGAATGAAGCAAATACACGTTTTAAGCACACTTGAAGTTAAGCTTATTGTACATATCTACTATCTATTTTATAATGGACAAGACAGTACTACTATTATGAGCTGTAGAATAGGAATTATTGACACTGATTTTTTTTCTTTCGTTTATGTTATTTGCGTTTTTCTCTTTTTCTCATTTTGTTTTTGTAGACTGCGATAATGTCCCAAATTATTCGGAGACATTCTCTGGGGAAATTCAGTAGTGGAGGGGTGAAACGTAACTGAATAGAACAGACAAGATGTAGTGAAAATGGAAATATCGAGGAGGAAATTTTCTCTGACATTTTCCTCAAAATACCTAAACACTGAGTAAAAATGTTAAATTGAAGTTTCACCATTTCACAACAGAATTCCCCATTCTTTTCGTTAATTCTCGCACTGTATGTAAAATTGTCACTTTGGGACTGACGGACAATGGTCAAAAAGTTGAAGAAAAAAAATTATTGTAAACAAAAAAATTTGTAATAATCCAATATTGTTTATCTCTTTCGTTTTCCTGAGAAAAATGGGCTAATTAATAGAATGAACAGAATTGTGTGAAATTATAATTCAAGATGAAAAAAAAAAAAACAATGGAGAATTGAAAACTGCAGCAAGAATATATGAGCGTATGACTGGATAATTTGATAAAATATAAGTACAAGTAAGACAAGTGTTACCTCATCATAAAAATCAGCGTTTTAGCAAGAGAGTCGTTGCCACTGGTTATCATATTTTATTTCGTTACACCTTCCAGTTTATGCATTTATGTGGATATGAAAATTGTTCAATTTTTTTTATCGGGTATTTGTTCATTATTTTTTTGTAACGTGAGAATTATTATCAGTGGCAATTGCTAATGATTTTGCATCTCAGCTGTTCATTGAATCCCAGCTCATACAAACGTTCATTTTTTCCATTTATTTTAAGTCATTGCACCACATCAAATAAAATTACATTTTCATTATATAAATCTTGGGAGGACAGATGTAATTTACTCACTCAACCCACCTCTTTATTTTAATTACTCTATTATTTATTATTTTTCAATTGCAGCTGAAGAACAATAAGAGACAATGCTGATTAAACTGCATTAAGATGTAAAGATATCTGCGATAAATGTACTAAAAACAATTTATGAGAAAGAAATTTCATCGACCTTAGGGATCATCATGGTAAGTTGTGACCAAAAAAACCTCGAATACCAAATGATTAAATAACGGGTAATTAATTGAATAAATCAAACGTGTCTGATGTGTACCTCGTAATTATTAATAAATATTCACATCTGGAACTTATTTTATTTCCCCGAAATGTTGGCTCTACTTTGACAGTTGTATACAAAGTGGAGAGTTCATTTATTTATTTGAATTAGCGAAGAATTTTTATCAATTCGTTAGTGTTATGAGGGCCTGGACGACATCCCCCCTGTGTTCCCTGAGAGTTCTTTCTGCTAGATTCCTATTTATTTCCATCTCTCCCATCTGCAAATTGAAATTTAAATAATCAAATAATTTGTGAATGAATATTTCATTGCAAGTCAAGTTTTAATTTATTTGAAACTTACAATGAGATCAACGTCTTCTTTTTTAATAGAAACTTTTAATAATTCTTTCTCTTTAGCTTTTTTCTCTGCCGCTTCTTTATTCCGACGATCTCCAATTATACTGAGAGCCTGGAAAATGAGTAAAAAAATTTATTTATTTCAAATACAAGAGCGTGGAGTTGTATGTAACATTGAGGTTATGTTCATCTCATAAAATTAATCTTTATAAATAATTAACGTCATTTGTGAGGTACATTTTCCATCTTCACATCCAGAAAATGTTTGAAAATATTTCTCAAAAACAATAGTATTAAAATACGAGAAAAATAGATGAACACGTGGGTAAAACGAGTTGATGTCACTCACATTGGAGAATCCGTCAGACGATGATATCTCCTTTTCTTCGGCATAATCCGTCACCCTCTCGAGATCAGCAGCTCCACTGTCATACTTGGCAGCCTTTTTCTGTGACTTCTCTTGCTGTACTTCATCACAATCCCCATTGATATCCTCGTCTCCCATTCCTCCAAATAATCACGCACCTTGAACAAATCTGTTTTCATACACTGATCATCTTGGAGGATGCACCAATTATGCGCGTGCGTGTTACCTCGTGAATCTTCGTAAGTTTTCGTTAAAATGCTCGCGGATGCTTCTTCCCCTCGTGACCATCGTGCTAACTTGTTTACTTCAGTAGTTAATAGAGATATTCGTTAGTCATGATCCAACAGTTGATCAAACAGAAAAAATCCTTTCTGTCTATGCGTTGTAAAATAGTCGTCAGTGAGTCGACATGCTAGTTTTGGAGTCTGCAGTGTTTTTCAAGGCCCTCTTCCCTCCCCTCCTCATACTTGACGGGAATTTCTTCTCGAACCTCGAAGAAGCATTTCCCTGCGTTGGCGTTTAATAAATTGTGCATACATAACACCGATGTGAGACAGAGCCAGTGTTGTAAGTTGTAACGGACTAGAGAAACAGGGGAAATGTCCGGTGAATATTTCGTGGAACGAGCGACGCTCGAGTACTCAACAATGTAAACGACTCTAAACTATTTTTATTTTATTGGAAAACCAGGGGAATTCACTTGTGCTTTATTTTAGATTGTACAAAAGCACCAACAAACGAAGATAAATAACGAGGATCAATCCCACATATTCTGAGGTCCCATGACATGTTCATTGTTCATCGAGAGTTTACAATAGAGGAACCACCGTTTTTATGACACTTCTCTTTACGTAAGTTTAACAATGCTAATCCGTAATGAAAATTTATCAATCTTTAAATTTCTCAATCAATTTTTTGTTGTTCTCACGCTGCTGGACTCAATTCGCAATAATCCAGACATATCGTCGTAATTATGCATAAATCCAACAGTGATAACGCCATGAGAAATCTCTATCTTATCTTCTCTTTAGGTGATTTGACTTTGAATCAGTGTTATAAACAATTTCATACCATTTCCTACTGGAGGGCACCGATACTGGCAAGTTTGACAGCAAGATGCCATCTACGTGTGGAGATATCCAGGAAGTGGCTGGTGATTACATTTTTTGAAATTATCGTCATGAGTTTATTAACCTTTGCCTTGTACATCAAATTTTTTATGTATTTTCTGATAAACTAATTGTTTCTAATGGGAAAAAATTGGTACTGAAGCACCCAAAAATATATTGAATCCAATGGCCAAAGAAAAACCTGAATAATCAATTAGGGTTGGTGAAGCAGATACCTGTCTGATTTGAAAAATGAATAAAACTGTTTTAAGTATGCTTACATTGTAACGATTCTTAATTCTATTTAATGCCAATTTATCCAGCATTTTGTATCAATTTCCAAACTGACAACTCTATTTTAGCACTTGGAGTGCACACCAACGTCATCGATGCAGTCTCAACAACAGACAGTGTGGGCACCCACAGCGATGTCTCCTGTAACACAACAATCTCGGGTCGTCCCCGCATCCAAGTGGTTTGCATACTGGATCTCCAACAGCCTGAGCAGCTAGCGCCACGAAAACGCGCGCTAGACGAGATAAAGCAAGCCTGCACCCTAGTGAACGCCAATCTCAATCATGTTCAGTTCGAGAAGCTAGACTTTGGGGAGACCAACGTCCTGGACACGTTTTACAACGCAGATGTGGCCGTTGTGGACCTCTCCCTCCAGCTCCAGCAGTCGGCTTTGTTCTATCACCTGGGGGTTCGCGAGTCCTTCGGGATGAAGGAGAATATTCTTCTTTACAATGATGTGGACAGCGAGGCGACAATCAGGCTAAAGTTGTCCTGTGGGAGCTACACATTTGTGTCTTACCGGGTCTTAGACTGTGGCACGTGTGTCACGACAACACTGGCAGCTACAAGAGGAGAAGAGGCAATCGATCCTAAACAACATCTCACGTTGAGACTGAAGAAGCTCCTGCAGGACGTGGAGTTGCAGTCCAAGGCTCATATGAAGGAGAAATTCTTGGTGGATTTGAGGAAGGCTCGCGAGATGTATTCAGGAGACGAGCTAGCAAAAATCCTCAACAACATGAGAAAACGTCTGGACGATCCTAACGTCCTCTCCGGAGAAGTGATCCTCAACATGTTGTTGTCATTTAGAGAGATTCAGGGATACGATGCCATGGTGCAGCTCGTCGACGACCTTCGAACGATTCCCAACCACAAGAACTACATCAACACCCCCATGATAATCTACCTCTACGGATTTGCTTTGAGCAGAAGAAATAAAGAGGGTGATCGAGAGAAGGCAGTCAGAGTAATTGAGAAGGCCCTTGCTAAGAAGGAGAACCATGTCCCTGACATGCTCTGCCTCTGCGGGAGAATATACAAGGATCAGTTCGTGGAGAGTCGACACACCGATCAAGAGAGCCTGAAAAACGCCATCCACTGGTATAGAAAGGGCTTCGATGTCCAGCCGAACGAATACGCTGGTGTGAACCTGGCGACTCTCCTGGTGATTGCTGGTAACGAATTCTCAAAGAGTGAGGAGCTCCAGCACATTGGAATGGTTTTGAACAATCTGATAGGGAAGAAGGGAAGCCTCTCCAGTCTGAAGGAGTACTGGGACGTCGCCACATTCTTCGAAATCTCTGTTCTCGCTGAGGATTACTCCAAGGCCCTTCAGGCAGCCGAGTGCATGTTCAAGCTGAAACCCCCAAACTGGTACCTAAAATCCACAATTGGCAATATTTCCCTCATCGACAGATTCCGGAAGAAGAGCGAGGAGGCGGAGGTCTCCCCTGAGGAACAGATATTCAGTTTTTGGATGGATTACTTTGTTGAAGCAACTAAATCCGAAGTCGGAGACAGTATCCGATTTCCTCTGCTGATTCTCGAGCCGACGAAGATCTTAATGCCAAGTTACGTCAATGTCAATCTTGGGGCTGAGGAGAAATCCATTCAGATCTGGAATCTCTGTTTGGATAGCATCAAGAACAACTGCAAACAGGTTCACGACTGGCTGTTCACTGCTGACATGATTCGAAGTGTCAGTTTATACAAGAGGGATGAACGATGTTTATTCCTCTACGTCCACCAGAATTCCGATGACTTCCAAATGTTTTTCCCCTCGATCCAATGCAGACAGAGATTCTACGATCTTGTCCTGGAGATGACAGCTGACGAAGAAGGCATGGTGACGGATCTTGACGCCTACATGACTGACGACCAGATAAAGTACGAGTACGAGCTCGATGATCAGAGCAAGAGGATCATCTTGGGAAAGGGGACCTATGGAGTTGTTTTTGCTGCGAGGGACTTGAACACTCAAGTGAGGATTGCTGTAAAGGAGATCAGGGAGCGGAATCTGGGGGACGTGCAGCCTCTGCACGAAGAGATCAAGTTGCACAGTCAACTGAGGCATCGAAATATCGTGCAGTATTTGGGATCTGTAAGTGAGGATGGCTTCTTCAAAATTTTCATGGAGCAAGTGCCTGGGGGCAGTCTGTCCGCATTGCTGAGGTCCAAGTGGGGCCCACTCAAAGAGAATGAATCCACTATTTCTTATTATACGAAGCAAATCCTCGAGGGATTGAAGTATCTGCATGATCAGAAAATCGTTCATCGTGATATCAAAGGTGATTATTGATAAAATGTTTGCACATAAATTTTTCGGTTTTTAGATATTTGTCGTCTCGTAATCGAGTGCTTTCGTTTTTCCCATTGCAATTCTTATCAGTGAATTAATCAACTTTAGTATCAAATTATATTTCTAGAGATTAATAAATTGTTTAGAGTTTCACAAATTAGATTCCAACGTCTTCAGATATTAAAATATATTCCAGGAATATTGTGTGCATGATTTTAGGTGACAACGTGCTTGTGAATACATACAGTGGAGTAGTCAAAATATCAGACTTCGGAATGTCCAAGAGACTGGCTGGTTTATGTCCCAGTACGGAGACTTTCACTGGTACCTTGCAGTACATGGCACCGGAGGTTATCGACAAAGGGCAACGGGGATACGGTGCACCGGTCTGTACAGCTTATCTCAAGTCATTTAAACCCTCCGATAAGGGGATTAATTATTTTATTATTATCACGATCCTAATGGGTTTTGCAGGCGGATATTTGGTCGCTGGGTTGCACAATCGTGGAAATGGCAACGGGTAAACCACCGTTCATTGAACTGGGCTCACCACAGGCAGCGGTATTCAAAGTAAATGACGTTTATTAATGAGAAAAGATTGTTCAATCGATGTAATTATGATAATTCGAGGTTTTTAATGGGTAAAAATGTTTCGAAAGGTCGGATATTACAAAATTCACCCAGAAATTCCCTCGGAATTATCAGAACGTGCGAAGAGCTTCATATTACGGTGTTTTGAACCGGATCCAGACGTGAGAGCAGCGGCTTCGGTTCTCTTGGAGGATCCATTTTTAACTGAGTAAGCACTCAATAATTGAGCATAATTTACATCATCTTGTCAAAGTTTTATTTTTTTTTTAATTCGAATTGTATATTTACACTGATTTTTCACTTTATCTTTTATTTATTTATTTATTTATTTATTTATTCATTACTGATAACAATAAGATAAGCATATGAATCAGGACACGGGCTATAAAATCAGATAAAAATATCAGCGGGGAAGGTCAAATTATGTTGACGAAACTCTCCTGACATGTTACTTTCCTTTTTAAGCTAATTGAACAATTAATAAAGATTTCATATCCAATCAATTACATCTCACCACTGCAATTGGAAATGAAACAGTATAAAACGACAACTATAAACGTTCTAGGAAGAAAAAGAGCTCTCGACTGGCAGCACCACCAGACTTCAGTCGCAGTATTTCAGTGCCAGGCGATCGAATTGAGCGGCTGGGAAAATGTGACAAAACGAATAATAATCACATTGTCTCAGCACCTGGAATACAGACATCACAGTCCGACGACAGGTAATTCAATTCCCCACATTATTATGTTCTGTACTGCACTGGCAATTCGTTTTTTGTTGCATTAATTACTTTGATCAATATGACTCCCTCTTCTTCTTATCTCAATGCCAAATTATATTGAACTTGATGCACTTGCTTGTACCGATGCATGCTAAAAATCATCACAATTATTATTTCGTTATGGTCACGGTGGAAGAGTAATGTAATGAAATGAATAAAAAACGAAATAGAGCAATTAAAAACACTAAAGGTGTGGTGTATAGCGGAGCGTTGACGAAATCAAGTCCATTGAGAGACCGTAGTCCGGCCCATCTGCTGTCACCAATCAGTATGCCAACTGCCTGCTTGTCTTTCAACAGGTACAGTACTAATTTTATTACTGTTGAGGCTCGACACTACTGCTAGTTATGCGCAGACAATTGCAAATTGTCTTTCATTTTTTTTTAATGACAGTTTAAAAGCACTTGTGATAGTTCTGCATTTAATCATGCTGCAGCATCGTGGCTTCATTAGAACTTATTTAAATAATAATCATCATATTCTTCTAATTATGCAATTGCAACTAATTCCATTAAAAAGTTATTTTAGAAAAAACATTTCATGAAACAGTTGGAAAAAAAGTCTTGATTTTTTTTTTTTATAGAAACACATTAATATAGAGTTATTTATATGTTATAATTACATAATTTGATTAATTATATTTAATTTGGACTAAAAATATTAAAAAATGACATTTTAAACATTAAAAAGATGAAATTTTTCATTTTTCATTGACAATTCAATAGTGTTGTACAATTAAAAAAAATCTAATGAATGTTTTTTTTAATAGTACAATTGGAAGTACTCCATCAATAGATATAAGTGAAACGGACACAGCAGGGTGTTCAATGACGCGAAGAAGTTCCTCAGGAGGATTGCTCTCCCCCGAGGTGGAATTAACTGGTCAGCCAGGTCAGAAATCAGGAGAGGAGCAAGAAGGCTTTTATCTCTTAAAAAAAGACAGTCAACGACGCATGACATTGACAAGAGTTCTCAGCCAAGACGAGGCAACAATATGCGAGGTCTGGCTGCGAAATATCCATCAGGATGTCGGACAAACTGTTCTACAAATGCCACATTTGGAGTTGCTCATGCGTGGAATACGAGATTACATATCGGATCAGAATCAGGAAGCCATTGCAGGGGCGTTCAGGACCCTCAAGGAGGAGTTGGACTTTGACTCTACCACCATAAATCATTTTCATCTTGCTATTTATCTATTTCAAACAGCAGTTAACGAGGTACTGAGAATGCACAGCATTAAACCACATTGGATGTTTGCGTTGGATAATCTAGTCAGAAATGCTGTGCAAGCTGCTATCACTGTATTATCTCCAGGTAAATTCAATAGGTTACAGGTTTTTAAGCGGGATAGAATGAGAAATGGCCAAGTGAGTGAAAAGTTTTGCCAATATCTCTGATACTTTCAGATCTATTGGATTAATTGAACAATAATTTTGGTGTTATAGAACTTGGTGCAGGTTTAATTGAACAAGAACGTGTTCAAGCAGGCCCAGATGGACCCGAGGAAGGCTCCACATCTGGAGTATCCACTGTAAACTCAATAAAGTCCCAGAAAATAGGGGATTCCATCGATGCTAAATACTGGAGAGAGTATCGAGACCAAATGGGCTCTCTCAAGATTGAAAATATGAGGCTATTGCAGGAGTTGTTGGACAGTCAGAAGACCTTCCACTCGATCCTTCAACAAGCGTTGGAGGAACAGAGGGTGCAGGTGGGAACTCTGACCCAATTGTGTGAGGATATCAGCAGGAAATTCGTCAGGCAAGAGTCTGGGTAAGGATTATTCAACATAATCTTTTGAAAATTCTATAAAAAAAATAAAAAAAACATTTGAGGAAACCCAATATTTAAAAATATATTTTCAGCTATAACTCAAGCTTATGTGGCACAGCGACGTCACCGCAGCCACCTTTGGTACCTCAAATAAGCATAACAGACCACAACAACCCATCAAACACAGACCACAGACTTGTGGAGTGGCTCCAAGGTCTTGGTGTAGACGATGCCTCGATTGACAGGGTAATTATTTCCCGTGAACAATGAGACACCAATTGAATTTAATTTTCTCAAAATACACCATCATATATTCCAGTTTATTTATGAGGAGTACACACTTGAGGATGTATTGTTCCACATGTCACGAGATGATCTGAGGAAATTAAACCTGAGGGGAGGTGTAGAGCTGAGGATATGGATGGCGATAACTTCACACAGACAAGATAATAATTTTTCATAAATTTTGCTAATCAGAGTTCATCGAAATTTCATCGTTAAAAATAATCATGTTTTTATACAGTATATGTATTACCCGTTTTTTTCTTTAAGTAAGTTTTTTATTTTTATTCCAATTCAGGAACGTAAAGATTTATATATTGTGTCAAATCAGAAACTAATCGATTAATTAATCTTTCGTTATAAAAAAAAATCCATTAATGAAAAAGCTGAATCAAGATTTGATGATGAAATCTCTGTTCGTTACACTATCATTCACTGTAGAAGAAAATTAATGAATTCTCTTTGAAAAAAATGACCTTGACATTCTGTATCAAGATGATTTAATAATCACCTAAACAGAATGATGCAATTCAATTGATTAAACTTGGCCAATAAATACGTATCTTTACGTTCACTAATCACATTGAAACCAAGATATTAAAGTCGAGATATTACCATTTGATGTGATAAATCTAGCACGCCCAATGTTCAAGTGCCTTTGAACTGATTATTTTTTCAGCAAACTCGAGATTTATCGATTGTTATATTTAAACTGTCTTCCTACGAATGTACAAATTTATCGAGAGAAATATTTACCATAAAGTTGATTATTTACAAAGTAAACATTGGCCTGATTTTATTTGCGGGCTCCAGTTGTGTCTGAATAACCAGGATCGTGTGTGGGCCATTATGAAAGCCTGGTAATGGACCCTGAGGGTCCTTCAGTCCCGCGTCTCGTGGGAAAATGGCTTATTGCATTTAAATCTTCATTTCCTCCGCCTCTTCTCACTTGTATTCACTTCGTATGAGAGAAATCTCTCTGGGAGAGTATCGCATTACTTGTGAGGGGCATTTGAATTTTTTAGTCTCGTCTATTGCAATACATTTATATTTTTGTGCAGGAAAAATTATCTACAAAATTCTTTTTACCTGAGGGAAGAGGTACAGAAAAACAACTCAAAAAATTTTGTTGTAGTAGAAAGTTTTGTGGCTGCAAAAAGCTTTACGAAAGGACGAATTGTAAACACTGTGAATTAATCTTTAAATTCCCACCTCTATTAATATCGTACGAGGAAGAAACGTTTATATTCTTTGAAATACTCGACCAGACTAAATACAGCTCTCAAAAATTTCACTTCTTTCGCTCCATGATATCATTACTAGTGTTCACATTAACTCTTCTTCACTTTTCACGTCGATTCCCTTTTGTGCTTATAATCGCATTAAATCGATCCCCTGAAATGAAGCTATACAATACAGCAGAGAGAAAAAAATACCTTCCGTACGAAGAAGTTTATTGCAAAATGTAAAAGCGTATTTTTCATAGCCCATCAACTCCTCTATAAAAATGTGGTCATTGACAGAATGATGACAACCAAACGTATCCTTGCTCTATCACCTCGCCAACTTTCGCGTCATTTTACGTCACAGAAAATCTCCGAGTAGTAATGCATTTGCATATTTTATACCAAAATCCGAGTGCACAGAAGCCGGAACAAAAGAGTCAGGATAAAGTGAACTGACTCACTCCCTCAACTTCCTCATCCTCACATTTCCCATATTCCCCACCAGACTGATGACGCGGATACCCCAGCTATACCGAAGAATCCCCCGCTACCATAAAAACTGTCTGAATGAATAAAAAATGGGAGTCTCTAGGGAGGGAGGTGGGGGGAGAAAAAAACGAAAACCGTGATTTATCAGCGGCAGTTTCGTTCACCTGAGCTCACTGGACCGAGAGGAAGAGAACCGAAGGAATGTCAACGAGTGAGAGGGCTAAAGCCGGTCCCCCTTCTCTCATTCTCATTTCCACTGACGCATGTAGAGAGGAGGTGCTTGGAGATTCCTCTGCCCCTTGAAGATTCACCTCTCTCACTCTGAAGGAAGAGCACGTCATCGCGATAGAACTTGCGAATTGAAGGAAGGCATGTGGACGATTCTGTTGCGCCTGTTGTACTCTGTTCTGCACACCTTTTCTTTCGGGGTTCAGTGAGGTATGCTCCGCAGTACCGTGCCGTCCGGCGTGTGAGAACGACCTCTTTAACTATTGTATTCTCTTTCAATATGGGGATCGTGTTCGAATTGATATCACTGTGAGGAGAAGCAATGTGATTAGGTGCCACTGATAATTTAAGGTAAATTCATGTGCGACTATCAAAGGATTCCATCGGGGAAAATTTAATACGGCGGGTTTGGCTCGTGTTTTGTGCTGAGAGAAGTAATTTTCTTATTCTTTCGCTAATTATGTGGGGAAACTTGAGAGAACAAAACAGGATAATTCAATAAGTCAATTTTTTAACTGTTCATAAATAGTGAATTGTCTTGATAGCGAGTGGCTTTAAAACATATACTAGAATGTTTTTTTGTAGCGAATTTCCTGAATAATAATAAGAAAGATTTCTTGACATTTCCTTGTAAAGTAAATAATAATACCGTGATTTTCCCATAGTTCTATTTTACGACTCTTCAAATTTCTCGTTATGAAATTGATTTATTTGGCAGTGAAATTAATTTCTGTGAACAATTGTCGCCTTTTCATTTTTTTTTCAACTTTGAAATGGGAAATTTATTTATGAAGAAATGAACTGATCAAGGAACCAGCCTCATTATTTATTTCTCCACACAAACAAACTATTTGCAATCATTTTATAATCAAACAAACGTGACGGATAGCAACATTCCATCCCTCATCATCGAAACATTGTAACAACTTGAAATCCAATGTGAGAACGGAAAAAATAATCTCAAATTAAAGAAAACACATTAACGACATAAGCCAATAGTGAGCAGGGAGCTTCGTCATGATCGAAGACACTTGAGTGTCTTCGGGGGTAAAAAGAGGGCAGTAATGTGTGGGAAACTCTGGGGAGTAATAGTACGTAAGGTGACACTTGTGATAAAAAAACCCCAGTAATAACGAATAAATTTGTTCAACTTCTTTGTGTCTCGCTCGCAATGTGAATCGAGGTGTTAAACGATGACTTATCAGTTCCAGGAGGAAGTAATCAGGTAACCCGACGCGTCTCAGAGATAACTGCGTAAGAGGAGAAGGCATTGGTCATCGTTTCATCATGATTTCCAGGTCGATTATTGCGGCTTTGATACTGTTGGCATCGCAACTGGGTAAGTCATCAATAAGTGACAAATCGTGGATTAACGTACACGAATTTCGAGTTGGAATCAGTTTTTCGGAGATGGAACCGCTATTTCATCTTGAGAGTGGCTTCTTAACACTTGTACAATCATCCGGATTTCCCCGCCGATTATCCTACAATTATTCCCACCAACAATGGCCTGTAATGGCACTCATTGAGTAAACACCAACAGTGAGATGAATTAAGAGAATCCGAGCGTGCCTCGAATACGATTGAAATTACGAATGGGAATCCACGATCATTGACAATGTCAGTGGGTCAAGTCACGTGGGAGATTGGAAGATGTTTGATTATATCGTCATTCTCTATTGTTTAGTTTTTCTCGTCCAAAACATTTCCTGTTTTCATCCAGTCCATTCAAAATTATGTGAATTAACATTGAGAAATTAAGGGGTTTGAAAAATGTAAACATAGAGCAATCATCTGGTTTCGATTGAGTGAATTCACTTTACACCTTCTTGGATCTTGGAATTTCAACTGGGTATATTACTCATAAATCAAACCAATAGAGCAGTACTTGAAAAATACCATTGATAAATACATCGAGTCCAATTGACCGATAATTATGTAAATATCTCCATGAGGAAGAGGTTTAGGATAATTCACCTGACACTTCTCTGTAAACTTAATCCTCATTTATCAACATTTTTTCTTTAAAGAAAGCTAAACAATCATTAAATTGCGAAAAAATGATGATTCCAAATCTAATCGGGTTTTCTGAAAATTCTTTGCAGCTTTTAATAATCTTTAAATTTATCGTAAGTGTGAAGCTACTTTAATAACCCGTTGAATATTTCCGACAACCCATGAATATTCAAAGAATCCTCGAAATTCTCATAGAAGCAGTTATGATTCGTGATCTACTTTCACCTCTTCTCCAACCGATCCTTTCATACCCATAATGATACGAGAACCGGTAATGGAATGGAGGATTGGAATATTCCCAATTACAACCAAATAACAGGCTCGGTTAAATTTATCCTTAAAAATCAATAAAAATGATGGGGTTGGATATTTTGCAGGGAATGGTGTAGCACTCGGTGATAAAAAGGAATCGATTCCAGAGGGTTCGAACATATTTGTTGAGTCCACAATAAGTGGATATAAGGGAAATGTGCATAGTAGGCAGAGGAGAGTTGGCCCTGAGCCACCTGAGAACCCAATGATAGTCAAGGACACTGGAAATACGACTGAGGGTGCAGTAATGAATGGGTCGACGACCACTGCAGCAACAGCCTCTGAAGCCAAAGACATGGAGGAAACATCTGTTAAACCGAAGGATGATGATGATGATGATGATGATGATGGTAGTACTGTGAAATCTGTGGATAATTCGGGACTTAGCACTTCTGGGAAAAGTACTAAAAGACCTGACGCGAGTGGAAACCAGACAAAGGCTGCTGAAGGGGTGACGAATAAAATTATAAAGGTGACGAATAAAACCCTTGAGGTGATGACTAAAACTGAGGAGGTGAAGAATGAAACGGTAGAGGTGACTACAATTACTACCACTGCATCACCAGTAACAACAGTGGCATCTACGAGTACAACGACGGCACCTGCGACGAACGTAACAGCAAGTAAACGATATTTCGCTCTTGATTTTTTATTTTTGGGGAATCGTCTCTAATTCGTTTTTTCTAATTTGTCATTCGAATTAACCAGATTGTCCTGGGGTGAACGCCACTTTGGGTATCTCGGAAAATGACTCGAGGTGTGCACCTATGACATTTCCCTCGACACCAACAGTAACCATTGACGACACTTCCCCTGAGATGAAGGAGTTGCTGCTCAATAAGTACAACACTAGTGGCCGCGAGAATAATGCGACGAAAGTGCAAGGTAAATTCTGAATTGATTACCTCAAGGATATCTTGAATGGAGGAATTTTGAGGAAAACGTCAGGTCTTTTTTAAGCTCATGAAATGCTCAACATCACCTAAACCCGTTTCTCCTCAAAATATATGGAAACTAATTCATAAATTATAGTTCAGCCATTGTTCACTGCCATTTCTACAATTTTTTTTTCAATTTATTTTATGTGTCGTTGGAAATTTCTCATCAGTATGAAAACAATTTCGAAGATTGTTCGCGAACGACTGTCGTAAAAGCATATTTAGTAATGCAGAATAACCGTTAGAATATCTATTTCATCTCCTGTAATTTCTAATAATCTCTTTTTGTTTTATTTCTATTCAGTCGAAATTAAAACTCTGGCTCCTTCCTGGTCCTCCACTACTGAGTCCCCTCAGGAAGCGATGGAAAGTCGAGAGGAATTAGTGGAGAAAAGCCAACAAATAAGATCAGAAGCTAAAAACGAAAAAGCCGGATTGCCAGGTGGAGTGGTGGCTCTGCTAATAGCCATAGCCTTTGCTGTCATGGCTGTCATTGCGTACGTTGGATTGACCCTCAGGAAGCGATATTTAGAGTGAGTCACCCTCGATCATTCAAATGTCACTCAAATAATATTCCTAGATCTAATCATCTTTTATTGACATCGCAGGTACCGATACGGAAATCGAGAGCTCCTTGTCAACGATTTTGATACAAATGACATCAACAACTTTGAGTTGTGAAGAATTCTCTCTAGATTAGTAACTCGTGACTGTGAATAAATGTCCTGAAGTTGATCTGTGATAAGATGGACACAGGGTTTTGATATCATAATTTTTCCAACGAGAGGAGACAGACAGACAGACAGACAGACAGACAGACGTTAAGGAGAACGTCAAAACTAGGATTTAGTTTTTTTTTTATTTCTTGTATTAAAGAGATAATTATTAAATGTAGAAAATTTATAACATAGATCACTCCATTCAGTTAATTATCAAATCATCTTTTATCATGGCAAGAAAAAAGGCATAATGAAGAAAAAAATCCATATTCCATTGATATTAAAACTATGTCTACATTGAATAATTCTCTCCATTAGTGAAATTATCCGTTGGTGAGTGATTAGTGTCCGTGTAAATACTAAAATAAACAAACCACCTTTTACATGATTTTATAATGGTAACATTGAATTTATTGTTTCAGCAGTAATTCTTAGACCCTGCACACCCCTAAATTCGTATCTAATCCATTAAGAGTATTTACACGCAACAATTTACGCTCAAGTAATGTATTTAAAAGAAAACTGGGCAGGCAAGACGTGTAAAGTTGTACAAACAGCCGATAAAACTCTCATTTAAAAAAGAAAAATGAACTTAGGCGTAATAACTGCAATGATTTCATTTAGATTTTCACTATGAATCGAGTTGCCTCTGTTGATTTATCATAAATGCATTATTGGCTTACATTTACTTCTTCTTAGTAATGACGAGGGGACCTACGTTATCACAAGAGGATTCGTTGTGACGACCATGGGCACCGTCGCAGTAAGGCCACTGTAAATATGGACATTGGTATAAATATCTTGCCGCTAACACAGGAGATCTGTGTTATTACTGGGACTGCATTTATTCTGGGTGACTTGAAATATACGGAAGTGTAATTCTGTTATATAAGTCTTGAAACTTTCATGAATTCATTTTCAACTGGACTTATCAGAAAGAAAAATAATTTTATATAATTAATTTTGCACTGACGTGGTGATTATGAAATAATCTTAAAAATGGCTTTTTCCCTAAAAAATTTATCAACTGATATCATTCTTTTCCTAATCACTCACTTTCATAAAATAATGAATTGAAATATTGATTTATACATTTATGCATTCAAAACAAGGAAACAATTGTACAATCAATCCTCACGACAATTCATAGGTTAATAAACATGAGGTTTTGCTTTTTACGAGTGCAATGGAGTAACAAAAAATTGTCATTTACGTAATTTCATTGACGAAATGAAGTACGAAGAAGTGGGAAATGTCGCTCTTCGAGATGAGAAACCATGAAGAAAGATTTTTATCCCAAAATTTAACTTAAATATTATTGAAACAACTGATTAAACAAGAGCTCACATTCTCACTCCTCCAACAACGACAGAAGACAGTCTTCTCCGTGATATCCTCAACATCGACCATGTCAACAACCTTGGCAACGTCCTTCTTAATTTTGTGATTAACTTTCGCTCTTATAGCCTGCAAACCCATAAATAATCGTTACGTAACGTGAGATAATGACAGCAGAAATTCCTGAAAATCGTGCGATTCACGTTAGCATTGAATGGAGAGCTGAACAGGTGTCTAACTTACAACTTTAGTTTTGGCCTCAGGACACCAGGTGTGATAGGCCATGTACCCCATACCGGCGACCAGAGCAGTCGGTGGGATGAGAGAAACCCAATCTCGCACTGTGAATTAAATTCCTGAGTCAGTTCTAAATTTTTTTTGTGTTATTGAGCAAGTTGGGAGTAACTACTGTTCTCATTTCAATTTTCGGGGATAAATGGAGATGTCAGGGGGCAGGAACAATTCAAATGTGTTGTACAATTCACTAATTATGTTTTGACTGACCTCCAAGTTTGAGCCATCCTCCTATCGAGTCTGGAATTGGTAATCCAGATAAATAATTGGGGAGAGATACTTTAACGAGGTGCGAGATGGGCTCCATGTTTTCCTACTGTAAACTACTGCTTTGATCAATACAAATTTTGTATTTGTGTTTAGAACTTGTCAAGAGGGGACTCTGGGAGACTGGGCAAGTCAATAATAAGCACTATTTGATTTTATTGTTAATAAAAATAACAATTTGAGGCTTTTTAAGGTAAAAGAATTTCAATACTGAGTGGATAAAACAATATATTGAGACAATTCTAATTGGAAATTTCGTCTCTACATGGAAATGAATGAAAATAAATGGGAATAAATAATAATAAATGTCCACAGTAAAACTACTAATTTATCATTCCTCCATTCTCATGACTGGAATTTTTGAGAATAATAAATGCTGAATTCTCTTCAATTTGCAACATAAAATTATTTGAAAGGGAAGTTGATTTGGCAAGCGCAGTGAATCCCAGCTGGACAGCCCCTGGAGGTGGCGCCATCCCTTCGAGAACCAGTACCAGTAGCCGTGCACACGCCGGTACGGGAGGGTGCGTTTGTGTGTGTGGAGAATCCATTATATCCGCGTATTTCCCCGTGTGTGATGCCAACGGATCCAGCACATTTCGCCTCAACACTGTGGTCGTTGTCACGGAGCACCAGCAGAGGTGTTAGCAGGGTGATCCAAACAAATTGCCATAAAATTATTCCCCCTATTACCCCTCAAAAATCATTCCAACAAAACAACAAACATCTGATTATTCCATTGGCTGGAGGTGCAGTGGATCTCTGAGGTGAAGTGTCAAGGAAAAAGGGTAAAAAAAACGTTGAAAAAGTGGAGAAGAAGGGTATCCGGCGTCTGAGCCGAGTGATGGAGGCAGTGAACACAAGTGAGAGTGAGTGAGAAAGCGCCGAGGGCGCAGGAGTTGCAGTCTCTTGGACATAGGACATTCCTTGTCGTTTGCATTTCAATATCTCACCCTATTGCCCCGAGGGAACCGATAATACACGAGTGTACGTGGGGATAAACAATTGGAGTTGATCCCTGTGCGTTAACAAACGCGGGAAACAAGTGAGTGACTGCGAAGTGGAAAAATCGATCGAGAAGAAAATTGTGAATAATAATCTCCAACGTCTTTGGTGAGCATTGGCGATTCGCGGGGTGTGTTTTACCTGGCGTTGTGTCACGGGATTCTCCCCTTCAGTTATTAAACCCACGGGGATCGATGTCTGTGGTGTGAGGGAGGTGAAAACATGGCTGAGGAGCTGCTGGTCACGCTTAGCAGAAACGACACAGCGGGATTCGGATTCTCCTTGCTTGGTACTGCCGGCTTACCCCACGTCATTTATGATATTGTAGAGAATTCACCGGCAGCGGAGTCTGGCAAGGTGAGTCATTACTTTTCTGAGGAGGTTTTCATTATTCCATCAGCATTTAATGGGGATTAAATGGTTTTTTTTGCACCTTTGGAGACTGAATTACGGGCGTATCGACCCGTTCGTTATTCCGAGGGATATTTTACATGGTTTGTGGTTCCAGGGTCATTCAATGACGAAATATCAAACTAATTAATTTTTTTCATTGTTTTTTAAAAACTTTTGCTACTGTCGTTTCTGATGAAAACTTGGAAATGATTCTCTATAAATATATAAATGTCTGAAAATGTTGAGAGATTTTTTTTTAGTCCATGACATTCGCCACAGTTTTCATTACCAACCACAGCTCATTACCGAGATAATTCTGCAATTATGAGTGAGTGATGAAACGGTTCATTTCAAGTCTAACAAGTGTGTTAATTATCACGAGAATTAATAATTTCTGCTCCTAATTCCATCATTTATTTTTGGAGCAAGCAAGGATGAACGATGAATAGAAGAGAGAAAACGTGAAGAATTCACCATTACTTATTTTCGTCATTTATTTGTGAAAATTTCCAGAACATTCGGCATTTTGCATTCTGTTTTACGTCTTCGCGTTGAAGAGACATTTCCTGCGTGTCTTAAGCGTGAGTGTTGAGCTTTTCAAAGTGTATTACACATAGTAAATAGTAAAGTGGCAGTTCTTGTGACAAGTGTCTCGGAAACAAGTGGATGATAAAATAGTGCCGCCTTTGCAACGAGAGGCACCCGTGTAATTTCCACCACTTCAGTTGTTGTTGTTTTATTCTTTAATATTCGGACGGCTGCAATGTAAAAAAAATAGTTCACACGGATGGATTTAACTCCGCCGTGGGATTCGGTTGAAGGTGGGGAGTCATTGATGTTCTACTAGTGGGTCTATGTATCGTGGGGACAACGCCTTTATCTCCTCTCATGCGAAATTCATCCTCAATTCCCGAATGAAACGCTTTTTTGCTCCCACCTTTGACCCAGATAGTCATTTCAATTAATCAGACTCTCACGACGTAACAAATTCAACTATTTAATTGTGATTATCTCCGGATGTGTGGGGAAATTGATCAATGGAAATAGTAGCACTGGGTGATTCAAATGACTTTCAGTTGCGAATATTGCGAATCATTTGAATGATTTTCATTGTTGGTGAGCTCTTCATTTGATTTTAGTTTCAGTGTCTCTTCTGTTTTATTCTCCCTCGCTCTTACACTTTCTTTATAAATTATGCATGAAGAGTATGTTTTACCTTAGGGGAGTTGTACATCTCAGGGTATCAAAGTATATAAATAGAAACTCTCATCCTATTCTATTTTATTCCTCTTTATTATCCATAAAAAATAGAAACGAATAATAGTCATTTCCACTTAAATAGGATAATTGAATTAAAATGTACAGTTGTCACTTGTCAATTTCTCAATAGCCAAGGTGTTTTTTTATTCGTTCCACGAAGCAATTGACCACTGATACATTGAGGCGGACTTACAATTATTGTAATTGACTCCTTGATAAGTCGATGGGAGGGTGGATCGGTGGGTGGTAACGTCCAGGGTGGGAGTGCAACACACCCGCTACCAATCTTCTTGGAAATTAATAGTCCCTACTATCATGAGCCATTTCACGTGAATTTCCAGTGTAGAGTGTAGATGGGTTTAAACGCCGTGGCAGCGTAAACTTTATGGAGGGAATTAAAAAAAAAGAGGCGAGAAAAAATGAGACGTGAATTTAAATATAGAGAAACAGAGGGCTGCTGGGGAAAAGTGGAGCGACCTCGTATTTCTGCGACCCTTTTTTTTTTTTCATTGGATTTTTTTTTCTGTTTTTATACGAGTCGACTCCCTTTTTTTCGTCGTTGGTTTCCGCGAAACGTAAATTGCAAGGATCGGTGGAGCGCCTTTTAATTGCCGACGGGCCAGAGTCTAGTTGGCCCGGGGATTATTATGCGATCGGAATATGGTGATGAGGGTGGTGATAATGGGAAGTTGGTTCAATGGTAGAAACAATGGAGAGATTTTTCAAGTTTTTTTTTTTTGAGTGTTATCATGAATTATTCGAGGAACTATTTTGGGGATGTCTTCAAACTAGTGGATTCAGAGGGGAATGCGAGATGTTTTTTTTTCTAAGAAATGTGTAAATTATTCATTAACACCTTGTGAAGAATAAAATTTTCAGCAAAAATTGTCTGCAAACGAAACTTTACAATGTCATTTGTAAAAAATTGATGGATGATTCGAAGGTTATCTCCAACCCGCCCCATTGATCACCTCCAGTGCCCCCCTCCCGTGACTTCCTCCCATTCACAAGTAGTTACCCAAAATGTCATCCACTGTGAATAACAATGCAATTTCCAACCGCCCCATTGCATTCTCCATCTCACGAAGAGTTACAAATAATGTCAATCCACAAAATCCAATTATCCCCCGCGCTTATTTCACCCCCATTCCCATTGGTCTGTTGACCTGGCCTGCCATTGGGGTTTCCCTCAAGACCACGATGCACGTAATCCCCAACAACCGACAACATCAAAGTAATAAAACACGGAAAGTCCATTAAAAAGTGACTCGAAAATTCCGCTAGAGAGGTTTATTTTGTAAATCAAAGCTAAATCAATTTGCTCAACCCTGTAATCTCCCAATCATATTTGTTTGTTTGTCCTTTTTATCAGTAATTGACTGGTGTGCTCTGCTGGATGGAAACAAAAATTCTTCTCTCTTCCTTTTTCCCTTTTCTTCTCTCAATACTTGATTGGATCATTGGATTTTTTAAAAATATACATTAGAGAATTGAAACAATGCAATGTTTCACTTAAAAATTCAATCATCCCCTCATCGAAAACAACAGATCCAAAAATCTTTAAAATTCACGGTACAAACTAGAATAAATATCTAAA
Organism: Diachasma alloeum; assembly: GCF_001412515.2. Classification (NCBI taxonomy): domain Eukaryota; kingdom Metazoa; phylum Arthropoda; class Insecta; order Hymenoptera; family Braconidae; genus Diachasma; species Diachasma alloeum. The sequence goes on from NW_021680360.1 coordinate 65,162, forward strand.
GGCACAACGATTGTAAATTTTAGACGTTAAAAATGAGCTAAAAAAATTTCAACTCATGGTGTAAATAAATCCCGGCAATTTGCTCATTTTAAACATTAAAAATTGAAAAAAAAAAATGCTATATTGTTGATTCAACGGGGCACGCTGCGACACAAAGAGGCAAATGTCTGGCTTCCGAGCATAGTAGCAAGTGTATGGGATATTGTTTGAGGGTTAATCGTCAGGCTTGACCCGGCTATTCACTTCCGGCGTCATTCTCTAACGCCTTTATCTCAAACATTGTCTGCATACTAATACAAACATCTCGGCACTGCTCAACTCAGTGGAATCCTCTTTCGGGTTTTTTAAAGAGGCAGGGATCACGATGCCAAACATCATCAAATATTTATCCTTCAGCTGACTCTGTTCTCGTGTGATTAAAACTTAAATTCCACTTGGTTTAAATGTTCCGTGCATAATGGAAAAAGGGGAAAATTGTTGATGAAGTTTGTTGCAAATATCTGCAGAGTTGAGGGGAGTGGAGAAGGGGATCGTTAAAAAGTGGAGGAAGTTTATAGCGGATAACTGGGAAACCTTTTCACGGGATTAGTTCGCTCAGACATTTTTTTTTAGGAGATGGAGAGACAAAAATTTGGGGAATTTTTCTCCGGCTGCTGATGCACTTAGCGTTATTGTCAATTATACGAGTGCAATATCAATCTTTTACTTTAGATGAAAAATGAAAATTCAGTGCATTAGTGATTGAATATCAACATCAAATGAATTAATTGGAATTCCGTTTCAACATTTGAATGAGTGAAAAGAAAAAGACAAAGTCCTTTTTCCATTTGACACCGGGAAGAAAGCTATTTGAATAAATAAATAAACAGATCGGAAGCGAGTGAAAACTAGGTGGGTTTTCTTACCTGGCAACTGTGTGCACCGTCCTACGCGTTCCGCATACGCGATATGTTTGCCATTGACGAATGGAGGCGGAGGTTGAAGTGCTTTTCCGTTTCCGGGTGGTTCGGCAAAGATATGGAAAGGCGCCTCGCTTGACAAATCTCTCAGACGTAATATCGGAGGGGGAGGACTAGAGACAGGGCTACAACAGCAAAACAAAATGTTTCACTACTTTTCCCTATCTTTCCGTATCGATCTCCACTTGTATAGAACATTTCACCGTCGATATTACGAGCGATCGACTGGAATTTACAGTTGTATCGTAAAATGCGCAAGTAGCTCAGTGTCGTGAATATTTTCTCGAAAAGCACGAAAAGTTTTTAACAGAAAAAATAGTCTGCTGACATTTTCTCGAAAAATCACTCGTTATCAAGATAATTTCATGTTCAACAAGATGGGAAATTCCAGTTGTTGGGCCACGTTTCACCACTTCAAGCCTGAATTTATGTTTAATTACTTTGGTTTCAGCAGAAACGAAGATTATTAAAAGTAATTTTGCCCATTTTATCGTGCAATCTCCCCTGAAAATCGTGTGGAAGACAGTGGAATATACGAACAAGTCTGAAGGGGGTTGGAAATTTACGAGAGCACTTTGCAGGTAATTCGGGTCTTTATGCGGAGAATTCAGGGTATTCACCACGCTATTTTCGTCCTTAAAACTTTTCCCCTGTCATTGAGAGAGCCCAAGTGGCTCCAAACTTTTGCATCAGTAGGTGATAATAAACCAAAAGGCCTGCCTTTCCCTGTTGCAGGAGAAAAAAATCAATGGGAAAACTGTTACACAAACTTTTTCCTCATTTTGGATGAAACCGAAAAGGACAATTATCCCGGAATAACAAGGAAAAACAAGTGGATTGTGTTACCCACTGCGAAGAGGTGAAACACGTGTCATGGGAAATGCAAGAGCCAGCGCTTGATTGTGCGTAGACACTCAGAGACCCAGACATCGATCCTATAGGCTTCAGCCCTCCCGAGAGGGAAATAGAGAGCGCCCCCCAATCTCGTATTGGGCTCGTAATCCGTTCACGTAACTTGTATTTTCACTCGAGAGTACCTTGTTTGGGTGTCCTTACCACTTCTCACTTGTTTTTCTCTCGTTCGTCGTGACAATCATAGACTGAGGGAATTTTTAGGAAATTCTAGAGGGATAAAAAAAAATACTACATTTCTCAATTTCGTAAAACTCATTGATTTTATCAAGATAAAACATTCCATCAGCCGTCCAGTATTTCTCATATTCTCCAATAACTTTCACTCAATTTTCTTCGGGCTCGTTGGCATTCTCTTTGGATATCCTTATTTGTCTTTTCTCCAAGACAATTTCATATCTTCAATTTGTGGAGAGCGAAAGAAAAAAGGGGGACTTGATCTCTTGGTATTTTTACAACCCGTTGTTCTTACATCTCTCATACTCTCAGGGAGAAAACAAGCCATCCTCCTGGAAGAAATGAGCCGTAGAAATTGGGGTCACCGAACCCCTTCAACCCCTCGTGTACTCCAACCAAAATGGCTCAGAGGTAAGAGAAACGTCTCTGCACACAGGGGTAATCCCATTGCCGAGAAAATTTCGTTAGTGGGGTTCAGCTGGAATGAAACAGTTGTGGTGGCGCAGAGTTTTCGTGAGTTGGATGTTGAAAATTGTTAGCCAATGGAGAAGTCTGCCCTCTCCATTGGTTAGCAGGGATAATGAATGAACTCTACACCGAATTACGCCTCATCTTTCGCACATTTTGGTGAGCCTAAAGTTTTCAGTTGATCGATTTATCTTGATTAGTGAGTCATTCTGCGGATTTTAGAGGCATGGCGTAGTGAGAACGAGAACAAATGAGCAATGTTATTCAACTCGCAAAAAAACTTGCCATTTCTCTTCACGTTTGAAACGTGAAAATGCATATTCATCTTGGAAGTGACAGCCAACAATATTTTCAATATTCATATTTTGACAAAAGCCTTTAGGCTTTTCCTTCTAAAATCAAAATAACTTGCCCACCCCAAAAGAATATTTACTCCCATAATTTTCTTAATTTTATACCACTCCTTCAATAACCGCCTCAATAAATTTTCTCCAGCACCACGAAAGCTCAAGAATCCTCATGAACGCTCGACGAAGAGTTTAAAATAAAACCCAGTGGCACGTGAATAATTCGCCCTCTCTCAGTATTATTCTCAAACTGGCACGAAAAAAAAACCCAAGAATCGGATAAAATAAAAGAAACATTTGAATGACAATACTAAAAGCAAATGTGTTCCAGATACGCAGTGAAGATTCCTATTGGGACAGTGATGAATAGCTCAGAGCGTACCTCGAGCTTTCCTCACAGACTCACTAATACAGGGAGACGAGACCTCTCTACACACGATTCCTGCGAAATAAAAACGACGAACGAGAGAAAAAAATGCGTCTCGTTTTACTCCAGTTAAAGCTGTTGAGACTCACTGGTTGAATGGAACATTTCCTTCTCTCTCTCTCTCTCCCTTTTTTTTCAACTTTTGTAGCCAATCCCACGTGTAACAGAAATAGCAGGAGAAAATGACAGAAGAAAAAAAACATTGTCCCTCGATTGTGTCATGCGACAATTCCACATGGACATTCTCCCCTGCGATTCAACGACACGAAACTGACGTTACCACTGATATGAAGATGTATGCACGTATACCTTGGAGCTGATGAGGGGCATTGGAGGCCTCTCACAAAGTGTTTCTGGCTGTGACGTTGGATTTAAGGAAGGGATGAGAGATGAGAGGGATACAAAATTTAAAGATTAACTCATCATTCATGCAGGCTGTCTTGTGTAGCTGGATTAGCTGGGGGGTTGAAAATTTGAAGCTTGAGGAAATGATATGATTACTTGTGGGAATTCAAGGGGAGTTGATGTGAAAGAGGGCAGTTCGATCAGGAGGCAGAAAGTTTCTAGGAGGAAGTTTCTAGTTTTATTTAAATGTTGCGAGGGATGAATGGAGTGCGATAGTGCTTGGGATTGGAAATTTCGGAAAGCTGTTCGGCGATACGGCTTTCAAAGTCTTTTATGTCTTTGTTTTTCAAAGAAGATAACAAGAGATTTAGTGGTAAAACGAGAAGAGTCAATTCGATTCCAGAACCGGTGAGGTTTTGATGAATATCTCTTATATAAAACGATGAGGAAAAACAGTGCCCTTCGAACATCTATAAATTTGTAGATGTTTCACAACTACAGATCCAAAAATAAAATTCTCTCATCAATACCCGATATCAAAATACCAATGAAATCGCCAATAAATCCAATGAATGGATCACTTGACTCAAATAGACACTGATGTCACATCCAGTGTTAGAAAATGGAATAAACCCGGAGAGAGCTTGATAATTATATCCTGAATCCCGAGAAGTGTCTGGCCGTTAAACTACCCTTGGTTTATCCACGCTTATCGACCCTCGGGTGTTTATCAGGTCAGGAGTGCAGTGACGGCAGGCACTCGGGGAATTGATATCCACAATTCTCACTCGGTGACGTCATCAAATTATACCGGATGTGACGAGTCAATGGTGAGATACTATCATCCAGACACTAGTCATCGATTTTACTGTCTGGGGATTTTTTCCGGGGCTTCGAGACGCCAGGATACCTCGTTCCAAGCTCTTTAGCAATCTTATATTGGAGATAATCTTGGATAAAAAGAGGAAGTAAATTGTGAGAAGCTCTTTATGTAATCGAGAGACAATCACCATTAGTTTTTTAAATGCAAATGATATTTCATTTTGAGATGGAGTTGTGCATTTTAATTGAAAATTCAAATCGTTCAATTAAATCGCTCTCATCCAAATGATGGAGGAACATTGTCCCTTGGGGTGAATAACGTCAACTTTATTGTTCCTATTTTTATGGAAATATAGAATGGGAAACAGGTCAAAATTGAATAATCTCAACGAGATTAGTTTTCAAGTTGAATTTAGGGATTATGTCGCGTGTGCACATCCATACGCGGTTAGCAGGCATGTGTGCAGTACGTGCCTCTTGGTGTTATGAATATGCATTGGGAAAGGAAACAAAGAATGAGGAGGTACGGTCAGAGAGCGAGGAAGCCGCGTTCAGCAACTCCCCAACGTCCGGCTAATTCGGATGCCGGTGGGTTCAGTGGTTCGAAAAAAAAAACGAAAAAGAGAGGATTCCAGTCGGTAATTTTTTAGGGGAGAATGGAACACGAATTTATGGATTTATTATTCCAGAAAAATCATTTTTTTATTGTCACTCTATATTTATTTTTCATTGATATCATTTGTTTTCCAAAAAAAAAATTCAACATTGAAGATTGACTCAATGAAACAAGACGTATATTAAAGTTTCATTTTACAATAAAAAAAAAATCGTTCAAACTGAATAGGAAGATAGTATCAGTCTAGACACACCATTCTATCTCATGTGATTATCATCTGACCCAAGATGAACTCCCGTGGAATGCCTTTGACTGATCGTTTAGTCAGCGAAGTAAGTGAAGTATGAAAACAACGAGAATAAAGAAAAAAAGGGGGTAACAATGATCGATTCTCCAACTCATCCCCTGGAACAGCAGCCCGGCGAATGAAGCTATTATTTGCAGAGTCTCGTGATTTTCCTCCCACATATTGGGGGCTTTCATGGCGTGACTATTGGCCTGATGGAAATAACGAGTGAGTGAGGTGAATAAAAAAAAAATGAAAAGAACAAAATAACAGAAATGGGAGAAAGGTGTTTGTCTGGCTGGAATTGTGTGGGACACGCAGGGGCCAAACAGTGTATTTAAAGCGGCAATTTGTTCGGGATGCATTTGATGTTTACCTGCGTGACGTCTGCGGCCTTTTGTCAATGGGACCTTGCGTGACACTGGCACGTGGTTGGGAATGAAAGAAAAAAATGTCTATTCTTGACATCAAGTGACAATGATGATTCATCTTTATTGGGATTAGCCTGTCAGGTTTGGAAGAGGGAATATTTTGGAGATTAAACTGTATTACTTTGGCAATGTTTAAAATATTAATGCAATCATTGATAAAATGTTGAAAATTTCAGGCAAATGTAGTGAATATAAATCCCTTGGGGGCGAAATAGCTGTTGATAAGTACGTTCCCCCGCAAAATACTGAACAAAAGCCTCAAGACAGATTAATCAACCCCCAAACACTAGGATCAACTCAATGAGTGACTCCTTTACTCAAGCGCATTTTAGGGGTGGCTGAGGCTTTTAAGATTTCACAATGTTCAGACACACGAAAATAACAGCACAGAAAGCTGTCAGTACGGTGAAGGCCGTTAAGTGGCTTAAAACCAGTGCCAGGGCGAAGGCTCAAACGAATTTTCAATTAAAAGAACATTCTTACTCGTAGACGTGGAGTTAATAACAAAATGCCAACATGAAAGTTTCGTGAGTTTGAGAGCACGAGATGTGTTGATGTACATGTATAATGGAACAATGTCAATATCAGGGATATAAATAACGACTGGCTGAGGGTTTTGAGACACCAGAGGGAGATGGGTGGGAGTCTCAGGTCTAAAAAAAAACATCAGTGCTGCTTTAATCGTGGTGAGGAGTGTTAAATTGTTTTCTATTTTGTCATTAAACTTTTTGCAATCCAATTAAATGAACAAAATATTTATTCCATGAGTCTTCCCTTCATGAATGAGGAGAAATAATTAATTCAAGCCCATCTAAATTTTAAAAACAATTGTGAATATTTATAAAAACTGAAAATGAAATGGCTCAAAGGTTTTTAATTTACTCATTGGATTTGAAATATTGAAAAAAAAAGTGAAATGCAGGTATTTTCATTGTGCAAAAGCTGCTGCTGCTGCTGTTGCTCACCTGAGCATTCAAAAACCGACAGATACAATTACGTAGTTTACAGTCGACTAGAGGATGAGGTAAATCGTTGCTAATATGAAATAACTCGAGAATAGTCGGTATTTAACGTACAATTTATCGTTTTCTGTGGATGGCGTTATGGATCTATACATGCACTCATGTATGATATTATGTTTTGGGGTGGGGGTAAGGGAGATGGAGGGTCATGGCTCGTAATCACGCGTGGCATACAGCCGCGGCTGGCCTCTGTGACGATTCAATTTTGCGGCTGGCTGGACTTGCGACGCATTCTATATACGGTTTAGAATGTTTAGCCTATTAACTACGATGGATATTTCATGGAAACATGTGGGTTACAATAGTTTCCAATTAAACTTTAGGATTAATTCAATAATGAAGCTTCTAAATTACCAACGGGGACAGAAAAAACCTGTTTTTTTTTCTTCAAATTTTTGAATATCTTGGAAACTATGGAGTTTAGGGAAAAAAGTTGGGAAACCTTCTTTTGTAGCTTACGAAATTTTCAACAAAAGTAACGTGATATTGACTCTAGACTGTATCTTAGGGAAAATTTAGGTTGAATCGACTGATGGGAAATTTTCGTGCTTATTTGTATCTAGAATAATCGATAGTGCTTCTGGTTATAATCGCATAAACAGGCAATATCCCGAGTGGCCAATCGAAAGTGAGTGGCCTCGTGTAGATCCCGCGTGTTATGCGTTTCGAAGCCAACCACCCAAAGTGTCCTACGTAACGATGCGCATAACGTGGGTCGAAGGCTCGTTTCACTTCCTCCTTCTGGGTCTATGTTGTCAAACGCGATGCATTTAATGACCGTGTCTCACCCTAATGTCTTGCGTTTACCTGTCACAAGCTCCTCTGCGTCTGTAATATGCATTAAAGTTGATATTTTGTGACAATACTTTTGGTAATGTAACAAATTTCTAATTTCCCCAATCTCATTCTATCATTTCCTCTTTTCCTCCTGAAAAATGTTACATCTTTATAATCAATAAATAAAAAATTATATCTCCTTTACAGGTAGAGGCTGGAGACGTAATCCTTCGAGTAAATGACATAGACGTCAACCGTTTCACCACCAAGGAAGGTAAGAAATTTTCCTCACATCTAAAAATAAAGTTTCTTCTTCGATACTTTAATGGGACTTTCTGCGGAGTTAATTTAAGTAATTTAAAAACTATGGAGATGATTGATGCATCAGGGGAGTGCATTGAAAAAGTATCATGTTAGCATGAATTATTAATGAATTTTGACATTTCGGTACTGGAAACGTATGTACACCCGGCAGACAAGGAAAGAAAGCGTATAAAATTAGCTCATAATGAGCTTCAAATTATCCAATATCGAAAATTTAATTCTGATACTTTTGTCTGCCAAGTGTACCAAGTACCATACGTGAATTGGAAAAGTTTGGAATCTCCTCCACTCCATTCGCGGAGTATATACATCAATACGATTTTCTTTTTTTTTCATAAGTAATTTACTCACTCACTTCATCATGTCATTCGGTTTTTATATTTGACTTTAGCGTTTTCTTTCTGTTTTGTAAAATTGGATATTTTAAAATTCTTCTCAACGAGGAAAGATGATTATTGAAATTAATTTATGTGATGCGAAGGAAAATCATACATGTAAGCAATGAAAATTCAAATGAATTGATTAATTAAGGAATATAACCCTGATGGAAGGAAAAAATTATGGGAGCAAGTGGGGTACAATGGACACTCTTGGCTTTCTTTGAGACATGCCAAATGACATGTTGAATTGTTAATGAAATGTGAACCTAAAAAAATGTGAAAAATTTTCCTTTTCCCTTGCCCTTCCCTGTAGAAAAGAGCAAAAAAATCGTAGTTTGATGATAACAAGATTTTTCAAAGGATTTCCTCATTGAGAATATCCAGTGGGAATTTACAATTTGATATATAACGATCCTCACTAGTGTCAACATTGGTAGCCTTAAATCCAACGGCTAATCTTGTGCGGGTGGCTTGCGCTCGCGCAATGCATCGACCTTATCCTGACCTAACACACACCCCGTTGGTGCAAGTGAGTGAGAGAGAGAGAGAGAGAGAGAGAGAGTGAGAAAGAAGGTCCACGTACCTCTGACTTTCATTGCCGCCGGTGGGCGTGCATGCCAGTCGAAACTCAGCCGTGAGAGTCTAGACACACCGGCAAAACCAGTATCACAGACTCAAATAATAATAATAATAATAATAATAATAATGAAAATATTAAACTCGTTTCATTTCACATCTACTTGTATCAACTACATGAAAATTTTATTCTGAGACAAATTGTTTTTTACTCTTCATTTCAGTGCTCAAATGTTTACGATTGTCCTCGGATCCAGTGACCCTAAAGCTCAGGAGGGGTGAGTAGATTTTATGAATTGTTGGGATGGAAAAAAAAACCGAGTGGATTTTATGATGAGTGAATGGAGTTTGTTGGAAGTTGAGGATTTATCTTTTCCTGTAATTTCGTTGGGAGAGGGGTTGATGAGGTGGGGCGGCTGGTGGTGATATTATGATGATTATTCCTTTTATTTTTGTGAAGATTGAAAGTAGTATTTGAACAACTCTAGAAAATGATAAAGTCATATTTCTCGTATTATTCACCTCGAAAAATTATGAATATTTGTAAACAAATGAATAATAGAATAAAATCACCATGAAACCCCGACCCATTCATCGCATCAGGAATAGACGATAAAATTTCTCCAGTGGCGTGGGTTTATCAGTGACGTTTCTTCCTCGATGCTCGAATGGAGCTATACAAAGCATCAGTGTACAGAAATATCCAGTACTGTGCTTGAGGTTTCACATGGATAGACACAGAGTGAATGAAAAAGAAGACCTGGGAAGGATAGATAGGGTAAAAGAAGATTCCTCTCGATTTCCAACTGGTCAGGGGAGTACGTGTGTGTATACATATTTGCCAATGTGTGCTGTATTTTGACTCACTGTGGCCTGCCATTTCGAATGAATGAGTCAATAGAGCGGAGCTTGTCAGACGGGATGTTTGGCTGATTGGTAAAGACGGTTTAGTGTCAGTGGATGTGTATATTATGCGATTTCCATGATTGATCAATTGAATCAATTATTTCCAGTTCAATTGGGGAAAAAGGTAATTGATAAGGATTGGAGGTTGTTGAGGGAAATGGGCTTTCTTTTTTGTTATAAAAATTAACACCATTCTTTGTTGTAAAACATACCCACATCGTGCCACAGAACTCGAAAGGGAATTGTCGTAAGAAAAATGAAAAATGAAAATACATTTGCAGATCCAGCGATAAAAGCACACGTGAGGCGGTTACTAGCCCCAGGACAAGAACTTTTGGACGAAGTGAGTTGTCCACGTGTGTGTGCAGATGGAAGAACCAACTTGGGTAACTACGATGAGCAGAAGAAGAAGAAGGTGAAGGGAAGAAAAGCAGGATCGCCAGAGTTGGCACTCGGTTCGCCACAGGCGGTGGTGCCAGCTGGTGCGCAGTATGCATCAAGAAGCAATGGATCGTACAGCGATGCCTCGGGCTCCTCCGAGTTTGAGGCACTTTTACCAGTTAACACAGACAGTTTCAAAGAGGAGGAACGAGCACAGTGGGAGCCACTATCAGGCGACAAATTTAGCAGACAAAAAAATACACCTAGGTGAGACTTTGAGCTGAATTTCAGGGAACAAATGGAAAATTATGATATTTTGTTTGAATTATATTGTCAGATTCGAGGCATACATGATGACCGGGGATTTAATGTTGAACCTCTCTCGAACCCAACAAAGCACTGGTTTTCTCCCCAAATACCAGAAGAAAGTCGACTCACTCCGTTACAACAACCACTACATCCATCGTCATCACAATTACTACAATCATCACCATCACAATTCAGTCCCAACGAGCCCAAACGAGATGCTGGGCCATCGTTCCTACAAATCCACCACTGGCTCCAATTCAGCCACGACCTCGCCAGTGGGTGTGGGTAAACGAGATCCCAGTCAGTGTCCAAGCATTGTGGACACGAAGACCAACGTCACGAATTTTGGTTACTCAAGTGGTTTCGTCAGGACATCGAGGTCAGAGGATCACCTGCAATTCCAGAAGGACCCGTCGATGAGTGCAGTGGATATTGACATCGATGAGGACGTCACCTCAAGCCTCAACACACTATTAGACACACGACCTGACAGTGGACAGGGTGTCTCGAGTGAGAGGATTGTGTGGACGTATAATGCCCCAGTGAGTTCACCTTCAGCTTCCGCATCAGAACGCACCTCGTGCTGTCAAAATGGCAGTTCATCGCAGTCGTCCAGCAGCAGTTCAGAGGGCACAAGTCCTCAGCGTTCCTTATCCCCAGCCTCTCCAACATCCGTATCCTCATCAGTCATGTCCTCCAATTCTGGATCGCGCAGATTTCCCCTGCCAAGTCCAGGTAATCCCTTTCCCCAATCAAGCAACAGTCCCAATCTGCCCAATTGCTCAGCAGGAACTCCAAGCTTTCCACCGACAAATGGTGATCTCAGTCAATCAGAGGCCATCAGCAACATGTCAAGCCCGGATTACAATGACGAAGAGACTATGGACATTCTCAGTGCACGTGATATTATGATGGTTAGTGATCCAAGTGACAGTGACTCGACGATCCTCGCGAGTGAACCACCGCAGAGGAGAATTAATAAGAGTATGGGCTATGCACAAGAGCACAGCCAATCTAGTGAGCATAGGATTGTAATACAGGTCAAGGGGCCTGACAAGGAGAGCAGGACTTCCAGCAGTCCCAGGAACAGAAGGAGAAGCAATAGTGGAGGTGGTGGTGGTGAACAGCAGCAGAGACCATCGTCTGGCGTGAGTTTTACTAAAGAATATTATTATTACTGTTGTTGTTCTTAGTATTATTATTATTATTATTATTATTATTATTATTATTATTATTATTATTATTATTATCGTGTAGTATTCCTCACCCAAGTCTTTTTTATATATATCTACTATCTCATATGAATGTAAAATCCTGTTAATTCCTAATATACGTGGCGTACCCTGGCGTTAGGAGTTGAAGGAAAACGAGGATGAAAATGAAATACATATTGGTTCGTGCGATGAACAGAAACAGAGTGGACAGTCACCACCGCAATCGGCTGACGAGGAGAGTGACATTGAGAGTCTCCACAGCTTCCACTACAGTCCTAAAGCGGTGGATCTGCCGTCAGCAGTGAGATTGGCCAAGAGATTGTATTCACTCGATGGATTTAAAAAATCGGACGTGTCCAGGCACCTCAGTAAAAAGTAAAATTCCACTGCATAATTTATTTGGTTTCATCATTTGGTTAATGGTATTTTTCTTTTTCAGCAACGACTTTTCCAGAGCTGTTGCTGAAGAATACCTGAGATATTTCAGTTTTGAAGGGGACACGCTGGACGTGGCACTCAGAAAGTTTCTCGCACAGTTCTCACTGACTGGTGAGACCCAGGAGAGAGAACGTGTACTTGTACATTTTTCAAAGAGATATATCGACTGCAATCCTGGCTCTTTCAATTCTCAAGGTTAATAATATTATAATAGTGAATGAAGAATTTTTTGGTGAATTATTCACGAATAATAAAGGAAGTAATTTTAATTGTTTATTCATATGTTCCAGACGCCGTGCATACACTAACATGCGCTATAATGCTCCTCAATACCGATCTACATGGACAGAACATTGGAAGAAAAATGTCGTGCTCCGAGTTCATTGAGAATCTGTCGGAGCTCAACGATGGTGATAATTTTCCTAGGGAGGTGCTCAAACAACTTTACACGGCTATCAAGTCTTATCCTCTCGAATGGGCACTGTGAGTATAGATTGAGTGGTTGTTGTATTGGAAGAGCAAATTTCAAACTACTTGCGGTCGTGAGTGCTGCAGGAACTTGAGAGAAAACTTTGAAATTGAAAGGCAATTTGCAATTTTCAATTTTCATTCGTGTACATTGAGCAGTTGCATTAAATTTCTGGGGAAATTTGTAAATAGACAATGGAATGTTATTTGCACTTCAAGTCGATTATAAGGTAAACAATAATGGGGAATACAGTTGTGAATAATTTATCTTTTGATTGAAGCGATGAGGAAGGAGATGACACGGCGTCTCAGGTAATTCAGCAGGGCGATGGGCCAGCGATATCAGCATCCGGCAATCCATTTCTCGATGTGCCAAATGTCACTGGTGCTACTGAATTCAAGAAGGGTTACGTCATGCGCAAGTGCTGTTACGACGCTAACGGAAAGAAAAGTTTGTACCAATTTCTATATGGAATTATGTCAATTGTGAATACATTACGTTATGTTATGTAATTCGAAACGATGAATAGAGAGAATGATGGCGTTTTATTACGGAGAGAGGATTACTCATTTCATTGACGTTTTCATTGCAGCTCCATTTGGCAAACGAGGCTGGAAAATGTATTACTGTACACTACGTGAACTTGTCTTATATCTGCATAAAGACGAGCACGGCTTTCGCAATGATAGCCTACACAATGCCATAAGAATTCATCATGCATTAGCGACCAAGGCGTCCGATTACACGAAAAAACAGCACGTGTTCAGACTGCAAACTGCTGATCAGGCCGAGTACCTCTTCCAAACTAGGTAATTGTTCTATTTCATTGATACTTGACTTTCTCTGAAACCCCCTTGAGTTGTGCATGATATATTTTTTTATTTTTCCATATAAACATTGGACGAAAAATGTTGAACATTTTGCAGTCTTTTATTTTGCTAAATAATGAAAAATTGATGAATTATATTGGTGATTGAAGATATTTTATTCACTAAGAGAAGTGCATTTGTGGAATTTCTCAATTTAGTCATTTATTAATTTCTTTAATAATAGCGATTCCAAGGAGCTTCAGTCATGGATAGACACAATAAACTTCGTATGCGCGAGTTTTTCCTGTCAGCCACTCGCCGGAGCGGTAGGTTCACAACGAAAGTTTCAACGGCCTTTGCTTCCCTGCAGTCACACCAAATTGACGCCTGTAAGCATCATCACTCGGTCCAAGCACGAGTTTATTTTATTTTCCCCCCTTTCCAATTCGCTGAAAACATTCTATTACTTTTGCTCATTAGGACCTCATGCCTACGCTCAGTTCAATTAGATTTACCAGTTGGAATCATTAATTAGTTTAGCTTCTTGGTAATTAATGGTGTTAGTTGGATATTTCATCTAGAATTTATTCAATTTTTTTATGTAGAGAGAACAGTTAAGGGACCACGAAGAGAGGGTTAATAGACTGGAGGCTGAGCTGGAAGAGCACCGGAGGCATCCGCCTGAGCGTGGAGCCAAAGCTCTCACTGTTCAAAATTACAAGGAGAAGGATACCTATCTTCATTACGAGGTAAATAGCGTTTTTGTTGTTTTATGATCGTGTTGAAAAAAATTTTTTTTTTTTTTGGTAGAAATTTCCATCCTCTATGGAAAAATCAATGAAATTAATGAAAATCGGGAAAATCAAGGTGAATATATTCATTTTCTTTACAATGCAACCAAAAATATGACATAGAATACGTACCGATGCTCAAAACTCTCGTCTTTCATTCTTTTCATTAGCAAATATGGATGCAAATTGAGTGATTTCCCCTAGAAGCACTGAGTTCCCAGATAATTTAACTTCTAAGAAAATACAATGATTAAAGTCGTCATATTTTTTTCTGTTTAAAAAATTTAGTTGAAAAGATACAAAACATACGCCTATCTGCTGCGTTCTCGTTTGGCATTTACCGAGGTCGAGCCATCCCTCGTGGAGAGCAGTATCGGTGAAGTTGACGAAGGTGGAGGTGTATTACTAAACGCTGAAGTTGGATTAGTACCACCACCAGTACCAGATCGTCCAGCAACAAATAGGTATAGTTACAGGGCTGCCATTTACAACCGTAATCTACTTAATGGTCAGGACTACGGCGGGGACATTGGTTGACGCGTCATGGGTGTTTTTTCGGCGTGCGTCATCTAATCCTTCATCTAATTAACAATATACACAGGCAGGATAATATGAACAAAAAAAAAAAACCATATTCTAAAGTTCAACGAGAGTTTCAATCAATTGATAGAAGTTAAATAAAAACAGTATCAATTATTACAAGCACAAGGGATAAATAATGTTTTCATTGGAGTTGATGAAATTAATTAATTAATGAGAGATATAATAAGGGTAATACATGAGTCTTCGAATGTACTGAACTGCCTGTGTGTAATACAACGCCGAAATTATTTAATTATTAACAATTGGTGGATTCAGTGGGGTCAAGGGATTTATCGTTTCTGTATATTAATTGTTTTATTTATTGATAGAATTCAATGATTAACTAGGGGCTCTCTGATTGAGGGTCATTACGGATCTGAACATCTCAGTGTGTAATATTAATTAATTAATTAGCGCTCAATTATTAACATAACGAGGGCTCAACTCGTTTATCAACAGCTGAAAGTATGCGATATGGTGCTGGTCTCTGGTTTATTTATAATAAATTAAGTTTAAGGTTTTTTAACACTTCGGCACATATTTCAATCGAGTAAACGTGATTCATTTTGTTTTGTTACTTTCATAAGTATTTGTGATTGAAAAAAAAAACGAAAATCATTTATTCGATTGAAATATTTCTGCTGAATGTTGAATTGGTTCTTCGCTTTTTTATCGTACTGATAACACCGGTTATAATTTAATTAACAAAACAATTGTGTCATATGCAACATATAGTTTTAACTCATGATAATTACGTAGATGTAATCATTGCTTCATTGCCTCTCTAACATCTAAGGATCTGATTTTTTAATCTGTACTTTTATATATAAGTAGATGAATATTATTTAATTTTTTCCTCTTGTTATTTTGAGAGACGTACTGGAGGTGTCAATTAGAAAATCACTTTTTTACGTTTCATGCATTTTGTCGTACTCATATTCTTTTTTTATTCACTTACTCGGTGCATTCTTCTCTCAACGATATTTCATTCCAAACGTGAGAATGTCGATGAAGTAATCTCAACGAAGATTTACGATTGATGCTCGAAAGGCCAAAGAATATGTTTAATAAATAATTCTAGCTTCAACATCAATGACTAACAGCTCATTTGATACATTGCGTTGTTTAGAGCCAAGACTGCACAATAATTGAGAATAAAACAATAGTTGACATGGATATGTTGACATCTCAATGAAAAAATTCCTGATAATTTCTTCCTCAATCATTAGGATTTATTCGAAATTTTGTTTATGTTTGTTTCATTGTTGGCGTTGAAAAGTTGTTTAGAAAGTGAATGAAGTTAAATTACCTATTGAGAGGTTTAAAGAAATATTGTCAATGACATGTATTGCGCATTTGAATTATGTTCGTTGGATAAAAATTATAAAAATTGTTTTTTTTTTTTAATGCTGATTAGGACTTGAACAGTGATAGTATTAATTGTAGAGAGATGTAGTCGTGAGATCTGGGATTATGGAACTGAGGGGCTAATGGATGATTTATCAGAATATAGTGATGTAGCATTTTATAATAATTGTTTACAACAATTCGTTGCAGTATTACGTAATTCTAGTGGGTTTATCCAGGTATAAATGAGAATTGACGTTCACTAAACTGCGGATTCCATAGATTTGTACAACTAGTGTATGGGGGCCTAACGCCTAAGCCTACATGTTATGGGCATCCATCTACGTTTTCACAAATACTATCCATTTGTTGATAGTTCATTTTAACATTTAGAAAGCGTTACATATATTTTTTTTTCAAGAGGAATTATGAAATGAGGAGAATAGATTTAAATCGTGATTTGGATTAATCCAAGGGAGTTTCAATTAATTGTCGATGTTGACGAAGATGTCGTAGGTAGAGGACATCATAATCAAAAGGATCAGCTTTGGCAGTTGTTAGCAGCTACATATATTGAATAGTATTTTTCCATAATTCATCATTCCAGAGTTTAGCAGTCGAAATAGTAATGCTCTCAATTTTTTAATTTGATTTATTCCTTCATTTCAATTACTAGTCTATCATCATTAACAAATGCTAAGAATAATTTCCATATTTTTCATAATTTTTAATAGTAGCTCATCAAATTTTGTCTCCCATTTTGAAATATACGTTTATACACATAGAAAAATCATTGAACACAAGGAATTAAAAGTAATTAATTCTCAACAGTGGATGAATGATAATTAAAGGACGAATAAGAGATTATTCACTTAGTGTATAGGAAGATCCTTGTATAAAGCTGTAATATATGTGGATAATGATAATTATTATAAATACTATTGAAGCTAATGGCAATAAAGATTAAACTATCTCCAAATGATTTAGGCTGAATATTCTTAATGTGCATATTCCCTATATTCATGTTTTTATGAAGTACTATTCCTGTTTGGGATTGTACTTGCACGTGATAAGTTTACACTTCTTCTTCTATTTCCACTTGAATTCATCATCCGCGCACTCATTTACACTGCATGTGCATGTCTTCTCCTCTTGAAAATTAATTAATTCTCACGATTTCATCGAATTTCGACATCTTGAAAAGTGAATTTCTGATCTTAGGGGAGTACAGATAGTCTCAGTTGATAGGCAGGTAAATTTTCTCTGGATAATACGATGAGATGAAGACCCATTTTAGTCCGGCAATTTTTTAATGCAAAAAAATCGCATTTTTTTCATCATGCAATGTCTTGGGAACTAATGGGACAAAACGCGAGACTATTTTTATTTCTCCAAGTATCCTCACTGTCGAGTTATCGCGAGGATCTTTCACCTCACGAGTGATCTACAAAGAAAAAATGAATAACAAGTTCCTAGAAGTTGTCCGACGACGAATGTAACTGAAGTAATACGGAAATTGATTTGTTGCATGCATACAGGGACGACCTGACAGCATCGTGATCACCTGCACCGGAGTACAGAGCCCCAGCCACGTAATCTCCAATCGAATCTCGAAAACAAATGTCTGAATATACTCCCCCTCGTTAATTGAATAGTTCGATAGCAAGTCTAAGCTACTCAACTGGTTATTTATTCGCTGGAGATTGTGAATCTCTCCCCATATCAAAGGGGTTTAAAACACTAATTAGAAATGAAAAAAAAAAAAAAAAACTGTCGTACCTCGCTTAAGTACTTAATACAATTATTTTAAGACTCATTACTGTAATTATTACTATTGAAACTCGTTTGATAGGCGGCTGAAGTATTCCTCGCTTTGTGAAGTGCGTGAATGCCAAAGAATTGCATTTGAATAATTTATTTGAATGTCTGGTATTTCTATAATTTTCTTTGTAAACTTTTGTTGAAGTATGAAACATTGATTTTTTTGTATTCCGTCGATAAATTCTGTTAATTACGTTCGTATGATCAATTATGAAAACAATTCGCTGTGACGTGATAAATTGAGATTGTACTTGATTCTGTATGAATCATCGAATCAAGATTATTGAATATAATCATTATAATTTTTAGTCGCCTTTATTTTTTTTCATTTGCTGAATAAAGTATTACATCGCATTACTGCATAATGTCAATCATATGAAATTTGTCGTCCCCATTTTTTTCCCTCTGCCCCATTAAATCAAAAACAAAATATATTTTTTATATTGATTTATTATTGTATAATCAAATAGTTATAATTGTATATAATTTTACATTAGGTACTTGTTATGTTACATAATTTGTTGTTTTTTTGTTTTTCATTAATTATTCATTTAATTTCTGGTGATTGAAAATAATATTGGATTTCTACCTATGTACAGACACGAGTGCAATTGTATATGCATTAATTAATAAATGTTTTCTATATTACAACGTGGATAAACCATTATTCTTTTAAAAATCATTTTGGCTCCACACACCCCACAATTATAAAGATACAAATTTCATTAATCCTCCTTCCATTCACCACCCATTAGCCTCCTCAAAACTCCACACTTGATCAATTTTCATTACATAATTCATTGAAATTTACAAGTTGATTCGATCCGCTCTCCATTATTTTTCCACCATAATGCGGCTTTCATTTCTCTTTTTTTTTTTTTTTTCAAGTAAAAGCTAATATTGTACAACTTTGGAGGAATGTCGTGATGGCATAGCACCAACTTCACTATAATCGATCATTTAGACAAACTGCAATGGCACTTTACAAATTAAATAATATGTCTATTCATTTTTTTTTATATATAATATGTATATATATATATATATAATTTGTTTTCAATCATCTCCATTGTAAAACCTACCGAAAAAACTTAGCAACAATAACAACAGTGTTTTGTGGATTGAGCTCAATTAGTTCATCCACTTGCGGCAGTTAGGCGCACCACAGGCGCATGCTATCTTGTGCTGGTCATCTTCAATGTCAAATTTGTAGTCATATGCCAGCTGAAAATAATTTAATGGCATTTAAAGTATTTAAATTGAATAAAATCAATGATGATGAATGACGAATCTTACCTCTTCACCGCGTGAGATTCTTCGTTTAGCAAAAATAATAATTCTGAGATCACGCTCAACTTCAACGATCTCGGCGACACAATTGGGATTACAGGAGTGATTTATGTAACGCGCCAAGCCACCGCACAGCGTTGCATCTACCACCCGTTCTTCGTCAAGTCGAAACATGTAAATTCCTCGATTCTAAAAGATGAAGATGAATTAAGCATCATGGAAATAATGCTTGGTCAAAGCTAAATTGAAATAAATGATTATACTTACCCTAGCTTCATACTGTTTCTCCCTAGTCTCAGCAAGTTCAGTTCTGATGATCTCCCCGATATACTCAATAACCATCTGATGTTTCTCGAGGTCCCTCGCCGCATAGAGACCCAGGCCCTGGATCTTGGACCTCGCCAAGTAGACATTATTCCTCCAGTCCTGCTTCATTTTCTTGTACTGTGAGCTCTTGGAGTGTACAAACTGTTTGGAATAAGGGCACGCCACTTCTCCAGCGACAGCAGCCGCTGGAGCATAGGTAGCTCTCGCGGAGGAGCCAGTTCTCTGAGTGTGGGGCCTCTTCCAAGGCAATTGATTACGCAGTCTTCCCTCAGTTCTGGCACTTCCAGTTGGATTGATAGCCAGCGGCAGCTCCAGGAGAGGATTTCTCCCATACTTGGGTCTGTAATCCGTCAACGTCTCGATCCCAGGGAGACTCTCCAGGACTCTAACGATGGCAGGCTCTGTCAGACCGAACAAATCCTCCCCAGAGACGTATCTTGGAAACAACTGAACACTGTTCGTACTCTTCCTCATATCAGCCAGAGGCTGGAGAATTCTACTCCACACAGCCCTGGGGGATGCATCCCTCAACTCAACATCCTCTTGGGCAGGTTCTTGCACGAGGACCCTGAACTCTGGCCTCCCAGAGACATCATGAATGGAACAGACATATCTGCATCGTTTATTGGGCCTCCTCATACTCCAGTAGAACCTCACGATTTTGTAGCCCACTGGATAGATATAATTGATAGTGTGAAAATTAGCTAGTTGATGAGGCAAAAGTTGGCCCACACTGAGGAAGATCAGACTCCCCACTCTGAGTAGATGATTGTGATCGGAATGATGCATGACAGCTGCCACCTGTCGATTCTCATCCCTATTGACGTAGACTCTCCTATAAACCGACAGAGTTGTTAATTCATTATCCTTGTCGTTCTTCTGGGCATGCTGAGCGCAGAAAGTGCTTTTATTTTTGTAGAAGACGCAGCCATCCTTAACTGCACAGCCAAGATGGTAAACATTGGTGCATCTGTTTTTAAAGCACTTGACTGTGGCTCCAGGTTTTTCACAAACTACGCAATTAAGGACCAAGCTGTGTTGAAGAGCAACATCCAGATTCATCAAGGCTCCATTGACCGTCTCATAAACGTCTTCAGACCATAATGCGCAGTTCAAATGCACCCACTTGTCAACGTCGAAATTCAGAAGACGAGCAGGTCCATCAGCAGCCCCATCCCCCTGGTTCTGACAGAACATACACCGACGACTGTCATCAGTCTTTACTGGGGAAACAGTCACTCCCATTCTGAACAACATCTCTGTTATCTCCCTGTCCGTTGGTTTCTTGTATTTTGTTGCTGGTTGAATTCCCCCCATCGTCCAGAGTTTATATTTCAGTCCTCTCCAGAGTTTGGCTGGAGGTTGTGGATCTGCTGGATCAATTGCCCGATGGAGATCTTCAGATGCAGCATGTTTCTTGGGCCTCTTCTCCTCGAGCTGCATCACATTTTCAGATATCATTGTACCATCAGAATCATCTTTCTCGGTTTTGATTTTAATGTCAGGATTTATCTCCATGGGATCGACATCCAATCCCTCCAATCCCTCCAATCCTAGGTTTTGTTTATCAAGAGAACGTTTCTCTTGGAGTTTCTTCTTCAGAGTATTGTCCAGGAGTTTGACATCTGATTTTGAACACAAATGATCCACTATTGTTGCTGCTTTCCCTTGAGTCGTTGGGGTTCGATGCATGAGGGCGAATTGCATGTAGCAGGCAGCTGAACAGAAGCAGAGCTCATCCCCTGGTTCTGCTTCTTCTTTACTCAGAAATGGAAGGTCTGATACTTTCTTACGTATTAGACTGTTGAGGATGACAACGTCACAATGACGACAAAATTTAGCAGCACCATTGAGGATGCTCTGGATATCAATGGGTGCACCCTCTTTGCCATCCTTGCCCTTTGTTCGATAAAGCCCAAGTTTTTGGGAAGGAGGAGTTGTTGTTCTCTCCACAATCTGATAGCCATTCGGTGGAGAGATGTTGAGGATATTGGCAAGGTCCTTGAGGACTCCCATAATGTCATCAGCTGCTTGACTATTCAATGTTAATGTCACTGTGACACTGCCATTCTCACGTAGAGCAATTGGTGGAGATTTTCCCAGTCTCGTTGTCCCCAAATTCTCTTTATCCTGTTTGGAATTGTCCTTGATGTGAGGAGCTGGTGGTTTCAGGCGAATTGGAATGGGTGAAATCAGAGGAATAACTGGGGAGACTCTCTTGAGCCAGTCAGACTCCTCGTCAGACTCCTCTTCAATGAGTCTCAAACCTGGAAAACGATTGACAAACTCTGGAATAACACACTCAGGTGAAGAAGAACTGACGATTGTGTCAGGAGTATCAACGTCACGAGTCATCAACTGGTTTTCTTTCTTATCAAGTGTGTCATCCAGCTTGAGAGGTGGAAACTCTTGATCGTAGAAGCCTCGTTGGGTAGAAGTTGGTTGCTGAGGAGTTGAGGGCTCCTGTTCACCAAAAGGCTGGGTATTGTAATGATCAGAGACACCCAGAAGCCTAGCAACTCCATAAACTCCACTGCAATCTCCAGTTCTGGTGTTGTAGTCCCTTTGATTTCCTATTTTCGAGAGGTCCCCAGATCCAAAGATGGGGCACACACCGTAATTCCTCCCCAGGAGAGGTTCAAGCACCGTCATCTGGGGTAATTGACGCAATTGCACCATCAGATTATCTATAAATGTGTCGTAATCCTCGTCCAATCGTGACACCTTACGTGACCTCTTTTTCTGCGGCTGGGTAGACGCATCCTTGCCCTGACTCTGTCGTCTTTTCTGCTGATACTGTCGTCTCTTAATTTTCTTAAGATCGTTTTTATCGTCAATAGTACAATCCATAATCTCCTCTTTGGCAGTAAGAAAATCTTTGGTATCAGAATTTTGCACTGGTGGATTACCCGACAGTACTTCATCGAGAATTTCTTTTTTAACTTCAACTAAAGGCACTGTGTGTTGCGCAATTACACCCTGTTGGAGGTGAGTTTGATGGCCAATTTTAATGGGCATCGTCTGAGGCACTGACGGTTGTAGAGTATTAACTACTTGGGTTCTTGGTGTTTGCAGTTGTTGGGGGGGCAATTGGTGTTGCATTTGAACTGTTTGTTTTTGCTGTGGTGCTGATCCTGATACCTGGCTTTGGCCCTGGGGTTGTGGCGTTTGTGGAGGGGTCGTTGGTACTGGTGTTGATGGCTGCGGTGGTGTCTGTATGTTATTCGATAATTGTGGACTTGGGGGCATTATCTTGTGCGCTGTAGGCATTGTCGGTTGGATTGGTTTAGCAGTTGGTACAAGCCGCGTGAAGGTCGTTGGAACGTTTGTCACTCTAATCTGCTGTACTAGAGCTACTGGTTCTGATGATGTTGGTGTCTTTGCGGTAACTGGAGGTGTGCTACTGGTAGGCGTGGAGACCACCTCTGACTGTGATGGAGATTCAGTTTTCTGTGTCTGAAGTGTCGAAAGTGGTTTAGTAGCAACTGTTGAAATAGGTTGAGGTAACAACACTTGAGGAGATGACACTTTGGGTTGGACCTTTGGGATATTGGTCTCCATTGGTCTTTGGATGGTTTGAATAGGCTGGACAGGCTGGACAGGCTGGACTGTTTGGAGAGGTGTAACAGGCCCCGAGGACACTGAACTCGTTGGTTTCGGGAGCTCTTCCTTCGTGGGGGAACTACTCTGAGTCTTTAAGACAGGGGCTTGAGATACGAATGATGTCTCCCTTGTGAGCACTTGCTTCGTAACTGTCTTCGTACTTGGAATCTTGTTCAACAAAGGTGGAATCAATGAAGGTGGTGGAGTGGGGATAGGTCTTGCCAGTTGAGCCTCCAAGGATGGAACTATTGGCAGATTTGGGGCTGATGAGGTCGATGAAGGTGGTACTGTGGTTGCACATGCAGTATTCTGCAAAAGTTGTTTAAGAAGAACATTTTGAGATTCTTCCATTCTGTGAGCATTGACCCCCTTGGTATCTTCAGACCTCGCTATTCCTGTCTGAGACACCTTCACCTCTTCATCTTTTGACGTCTGAACTAGACTACTATCCAATTCCCCACATTTATTGTCAATGGGTAAAAGCCCTGTCGTTTTGTACTGATTCTGTCCAGACAATTGGGAATGAAGAAGTGTTGGTGCTTGTGATAGAGTCGACTGGAGGATTGAAGTTGTCACATTAATGGTGTTGGCGACGTTGGATACCATTGGAGGAACAACAGTTTTCGCTGATTGCACTGAACAAGTTGGGACGACTGTTGGGGCGGCGTTTAGAGATGCCTTGGATGAAATTAATCCACTACTCGTGCTGACCTGGAGAATTGTCTGAATGTTGTGTGACTTTTGAATAGTTGGAGTTGGTAGGACTGAACTCAAGAGATTACTGGTGATGGTGTTGGCTCGATGACCAGCTATCGTTGGTTTTGTTAACGAAGTGGTCCTCGATAGCATGGCATTCAACATTGCATTTGAAGTAATAGAAATTCCCGAATTAGTGCCAGATCTTGAGGCAATCGTTGGAGACGGTAAACTCGCCAGAGCACCTCCAACTGAGCTCGAAGAGATCCTATTGAACTGCTCTGATGATGTTGTCTTGTTCAATGAAGGAATGACACTTGAAGATTCTTTCAATCCACCTGCTGAGAAGGTACTCGTTGTGTCGACTGAGGATTTAGTGAAATTTAAAGTTGCCGATGGGCTACTACTTAGAGAGTTTGTTCCAGTGGCAGTCACCACAATACTTGTCTTCGATACTGAAGAGGAGACTGATGAGACCATGGAGACTAATGTGGCCTGTCCAGCTGTTGTGTAGCTCTGGGAATGATTGGTCTGAAGGGATGACAATAAAGTTCTGAGTTGATGGGAGACGTTTGCAACGTTTGAAGTCAACTCTGTGGGCTTTGATAGAGGCGACAGATGAGGAACTGTTGTCGTGCTCCGTTGGAGTTGTGCAACAGTGTTAACTGCAGCTGTTGTTGGAAGTTGAGATGACGGAGGGGGGCTCTTCACTCTTCCAGGAGATTTTAATGAGGATCCGCGATCCAAAAGTGGAGGATCCTCAGTTTGGGTTTCATTTTCCCCTGGAGCCTCCAAATCCATCAACGAATCCTGGAGAATGTTCAGGGGAAGGGATTCCAGAGGAGTTGGTAGTTGATAAATCAGGCTTGATTTTCTGGATCTGTCATCTTCTAAAATGTCAGTATCCACCATCTCTGGTTTCGTCGAGATTATGTTGTCCAGCATATCTAGAATATCCTCTGGAGACTCACAGGAATCCTCCGAGTGCTGAACAGAAGCCTTTTCAAAAGGCTTTAATGATAATGATGATGACTCTGGCTCAGTTTTTCTGTCTGACGTGGTTGGAGGCTCTGATTTTGGGATTTTTATATCGAATTTATCTTCCCTCTCGTCGTCTTTTTTCTCGCTGATGATGGGATCTGCATCGCTTTCAAGAATGTTGACCAAGGACATTTCGTCGACGACTGGGGATATCCTCTGGAGGGGTGAAACAACGGGCTTTTCCTTCTTACTCTCACCGTTTATAGCGTTCTCAGCGGGATTGTGAATCTTCTCCAGCATGTCCTCGAGTTCGTCTGTTGTGTTTAAAGGGTCAGTCTTCTTCTCTTCTAAGGATTCTTCGAGGACTTCGGAAGATGATGATGATGATGATGATGATGATGATGATGATGATGATGATGCAGTGCAGTTGATAATAGACGAGACTGGGATGGATTGTTCAGCCTTGGCAGATAATTCGTCTGGATCTTTTTTTGATTTACTGATTGTCGATAGTTTCTCAGGGGCTACAGGGCTTGCTTTTGGTGATGAGTGTTCGTTCTCTTTTGGAGATAACTCTGGAACCGATGGTTTTGGATTCAGAGGAGAGACTGTTGAACATTTCACCGAGACAGGATTGACTATTGTCTCGGTTTCAATTCGTGCGTGAAATACAGATCTAGATGGAGTGATTTCAGATTTATCGTCGATTTTAGGGGCCTCAACTGGCCCATCAGTAATGTCAATAGAGTTGACCTTTTGTTGCTTTACGGATGGAGTTTCTTTTGCTGTTGGACTTGATGTCACAAATATTTGTACATCACCAATAAGGCTGCTGCAGTCCTTTTCATGTAAAACCGATGATTTTTGGCTATCACTTGATGGAGTCGAAATGATCTCTTTGACATCATTTCCTGGAGGAGGAGGAGGAGGAGGAGGAGGAGGAGGAGGACTACCCCCTCCTGTTGTTTTTGATGAAATTACCATAATCTCATCGAGAGGAATAAGTTGAACATCATTAGAACCTCGAGGAGGATTGTCAATTGTTGTTGAACTCGTAGGGGGGGACTTGTCAGAAAAATTTAAATTAGAGCTTTTCTTATCAGTCCCTTCACCAGGTGTTGATGTCTCAACATTATCATTGGCCTTTTGACTAGCATCCATAGAATTACAATCAATCTTTTCAGTCTCCACGTCTCCACAATCCTCTTTAGACAAATGATCCTCAGGGGACTTTGTGTCAGGATCAATGATAACCACCTCAGACTCTCCAACCAGAGCCATGAAGTTGTGATCCTCCCTATCATCGAGAAATGGAGAGGTTCCAGGCGACTGATCAATCATCTCCTCCTGATCAGGTGATTCAGGAGTGTCAGTCACAGCCACCAGACGTTTTCCACTGCCAAGAGTTCTAACTATATCCAATCGAAGTCCCTTTTTGTTTCTATTCTGTGTTGGAATCAATTCCTCATCACTGAGGACGTGATCGTCATGGGCTTGTTGAATTTCAAGGATCTGCACAAGATCATGACTCTGATTGGTATTATTAACTAATGCGTGACTCAATGAATCATTGGAGTCCACTGAGAGATCTACCACCATGTCCTGCTCAAAGAGAACGTACTCTTCCTGCATTTCCGGATCCAGAGCCCCCAGAACTACATCTCCAAGCTCTGATTCCGAGAACTCCTCTATCACTGTGATGTCGTCGTTGTCCCTTTGAGCTGTTGAACTCAGTGTCACCTCTTCATTGACAATAGTCTTGTCATCATCGTAATCAGTTGTATCTGGCATTGATTCCAATTTATCACTGGGACTCCCAATTCCCAGACTACTGGATTTGTCAGGAACAGTTCCCTGAATAACCTTAGAATCTGATCTATTCGGAGGGGTTTGCGGTGGAGTATGAGAGTCATCATCAAAGTCATTGTAATCAGCACAGACTAGACTATTTATCTTTGATTGAGAGATGCCAGTTTTTCTGTGAACAGCTGAGGTATTGGCTTTTTCATCAGATACTGTACTAGTTGATATTCTTGGTTCTGTCTTGCCTTTACTGGATTCAGGTTTAGTAGACCACATGGGAGAGCCCCCTCGGAGCCCTAGTTTTATAAATCCAAACCTTCCAAAGTTCCTTTTGAAGGGAATAGGGTTCATGGGGTTGTGTGGATTGCCACCTCCTCGATTCTGATGGTCTGCTGACTGGGAAGTTTCCATTTGATGCTGCTGCTGCTGTTGTTGTTGTTGTTGTTGTTGTTCAACGTGTGCAGAGTTCTGTTGATTATAATGAGGAGTATGAGGTGTGTGAGGTGTCCTAGGTGTCCCTGGATTCTCCACACTCTGAGGTCTGTCTGGCATAGCTGGACTGTTTCCACTGGATTGTCTCCTCTGCATCTGCATGGGAGAGCCAGCGACCATTGGACTCCTGGGCATTGGTGAGCTTGGGGGAGGAGGTGGATGATGCTGATTGTTCAATTGGTGTGGAAGCATTGGAGATGTTGATGGGTGAGACCTCGCCATAGGGCTAGGAGGGTTCGGCTGGTACTGAGAGACCATTGGTGATGTTGGCGGATGGTGGATTCTTCCTCCCATAGGACTAGGAGGTTGAGAGCTTTGACTCAATTGTTGTTGAAGCATTGGGGAACCCATCGTCTGCTGCACCATTGGACTCCTAGGCATTGGAGAGTTTGGAGGCTGTCCATAATTCTGCTGCATCGGTTGGTGAAGCTGAGGACTTGGAGAATTTGCAGGTTGTGAGACCATTGGGGAGGTTGGAGGCTTCTGCATAACGTGCTGATGCTGCTGCTGCTGTTGCTGCTGCTGCTGCTGCTGTTGATTCTGGGACATCATCTGCCTCTGTTGAGCCATCATATTCCTCTGATTCATTATATTCTGTTCTTGATTCATTGAATTTTCGTGCTGCTGTTGTTGTTGGATTTGTCTCTGTAATAATTGTTGATGTTGTTGTTGAGTCATCATCTGTTGATGCTGTTGTTGGGAGGGTTGAGGACTGCCCAGGGGTGACCTTTGGTTGTAAATAATTCCTCCCTGCATCTGCATTCTCGGCCTCTGTCCCATTTCCCCAATGTTGGAGGGTCTCACGAATCTCTGATGAATGTTTTGGAGTCTCACAGATTGCTCACTCATTATTTGTTGGCTCCCTCGATCTTGGGAGAATGCTCCAGGACTCGTGGCAAGTCTACTGCTCATCACAGCTCGATGTTGTGGGGATGTCATCCTCGTTGAGGGTCCACACATTCCTGGAGATGGCATTGCTCCAGGACTGAAAGGACTTTCCTCACCTTGAGAGTGAGGAGTTCCTATTCTAGGAGAGGGTTGCATACTATGAGGTGACATAGTTCCAGGATTAGTTGGCTGTTGTGTCCCTGGACTGTGTTGCAACATCTGAGCATTTGGACTGTGTTGGATCATCGATGTTGCTGGGGAGTGTTGAATCATTCCTGATGAGCCTGGCCCAGGACTGTGAGATACAAGTCCAGCTGGACTGTGCATTGGAGATGAATGTTGAGAGGGTGACATCAAAGGTGAACAGGGCTCTGATGTCTGGGGTTGAACTTGCCTCTGCTGTTGTTTGTTCTGGTACTCCTGAGCTAGGATATTGTGTTGACGAAATTGCTTTCTGCTGGGCTCCAAAAATTTCTGGAGGGCTGCTGCTTCATCTGAGATTCTCTTGAGCTCGATTGCGTCACTCTCCGTCAACTCGTTACCCGCTTTTATGAGCTGACGCTTCTTACTGTTCAGTGATTTCTTCACCTTTCGAAGTTTCAACATTTCTGTTTCGTAGTAGGTTTGTTGTTGCTTCAAAATTTGGCCCTGGTGGACTAGCCATTGCTCGTAATGAAGCTGGATCATTCGATCTTGCTCGGTGGCAATGACGTCTGGAGGAGCTGGGGGTGCCGGCAGGTGGGGAATGTTGAATGTTGCAATCCTCACTGTTAAAAATAATAATAAATTAATAGAGGAATTATGAAGAATGCGAAAAAGAAAAAAGAAATTATCACTTTTCGTACATTCTGGTGCTGTCTGTGTAGCAATTGGTTGCCTAGGCGATTGAATCGGTGAATTAACGGCTGTAGGCACCTGAGGCCATTGACTCGAAGGTCCCGGTGCAGAAGGAGGTCGTGGCTTGCCTGGAGGCCTGATAATGGGTCCAGTAGAGGGACCAGCAATAGCCTGATGAGGAGGGGATCCTAAAGTTGTTGATCCAAGCACATCAGCACGAAGTCTTTCAAACTCAACGTCACTCAACAGAGGACCTGGTGTTGCAGCTTCAACCTGTTGTTGTTGTTTCTGCTGTTTCTCCTGTTCCCTCTTCTCCTGCTCCAAGAGCTCCTCCAGTAACAACGGTTGCTCCTGCGAACACGACTGCTGACAGTTAATGTCAGTACCAAATAGCCATTCTCACGTAAATTGTATCGACTTTTTTTTTTTTTTTTTTTTTTTTTAACAACTTGTAAATAACAACGATCATGCAGAGGACACTCATTTGCTGCAGCCAGTACTAAATACTTGAAACACCTATTGACATTAACAGCATTTATCTTTTTTTCAAATTCATTCAGGTTGAAGTGGTAAATTATAATAAAAGGTAATGCAATTTTCACCATTATTGTTAATTTTGAGTTTGTCTCAAGAATTTTGGATTTCAGGGGAAAATATCAGAATATAGTTGTTATAGAAAATTAAATTTTTAATATAAAAAAAATGTCTTGATATTTCTTGGAATAATCAATGATTCTTGAGATAATGGCATAATTAACAAGGAATATGATGAAAATTTCTTTTTTGATTCTTCATTGCTCTTCTTGATCACAGGATTTTTGTTGATAAATTATCATTATCATGAGTAATTTTGACATTTCAGTTATTTGTAAACGCCCCGAGACTTGCTCACCTGGAGAAGCAGGGGTCTACGATGTGGATGTGGTACGACTGTAGGTGAGCCCGTGTGTACCACTGGTGCCATCGGTGGACCAGGAGCGGACATTTGATGACCGATATGCACCGGTGGTCGCGGCATACCCCGCCCACCTTGGCACAGCCCCATCTAGACATGCACCAACACCAATGCATTGCAAACACCCAGGCCAAAACACCATTTTTTCTTTCATTTTTACTTTTTTCTTTTTCTCAACTCCAGTCGATAAAAATCAGCCAAAAACCGTTATAACTCAATCATCTTATAATCAAAATCCCTCAGTCTCAATTATCATGATGAAAGTTTCTTAATTATTAATTAGTCCAGACCAACACCGGAAAATTAAAAGTCCAAGTTTATTAAACAAGAAAAAAAAAACAAATACTGATAATTATCTCAATGAAATTCACCGCGTTAATTCCACCTAGCAATTAAAAGCGCGCTGCCAAGTCACATTTAAGAAGGAGATTGATTAAATTCGACAAAGTTAGATGTAGAATGAAACGTTAAGTCGTTGAAAAAATACGTAATTCGTAAAGCGATGCATGAATTTCAAGAAAATTGGGAGAGAGCTTTTGATGAAAGGTACTAACCTGTACTGGTCCTGGATATGGTGGTGGAGGGCCTGGATAAGGTGGTGGTGGTGGCGGAGGTGGTGGTGCCAGAGGCATTCGAGGACCAACCATGTGACTGACAGATACCACTCTGCCTGGAACACCTTGGACACCTGCTGGTACTCTCATGCCTAATCTTTGCTGTTGTACTGACAACAGAAAAATGAATAATAATCATTTTCCAATTCCCCTCACTGTTGCAAATTTTTGGCTCAAATTTCTCCTACACTTTGTTATAAATTTTGTTTAGTGAAACTTTCTTCACGAATTCCATCCATCTGTAAACATCAAGAAAATTATAAATTGCATGGAAAAAAAAAAAACTCACACTGCATATGTTGCTGTGGCACCCTCTGTACGCCATGCCCCGGAAAAGTCGACGGATAGCTAACAGTAACAGTATTCGTCGACGTAACTACCCCAACAATAGTGCCATCAAGTGAAGTGAGTCTCATCCCCGGAGGAATGGGTCTTCCCATAGCCGCAGCTTGCTGTAAATGATGATTCATCTGCTGCTGCACAGCCACAACTTGTGGATGATTTTGTGGGAGCATAGGGGCACTGGGTGCCTGAGTTTGACTGGTCGGTATCTGAGGCACTGGAACAGACGTAGCAGCAGCAGCAGCAGCAGCAGCAGGCACACTAGGCACCTCCTCCACCGGTGCTGAAACGGCTGTATTATCCCCCATCTCGTGAGCACTCGTCGTTCCCCCCATCTCTTCAGTCTTATGTTCCTCCACTTTGGATGATTCCTTCTTCAATTTTTCCTCTTTCGTCTCGACTTCTACCTGCTCCAAATCCATATCCAAGATATTTGTTTTCTCCCCACCAGTGATACTCTCCAATTCAGGATCAGCGTACTCAAGGATATTGAAATCTGCGCCCATTTCAGCAAGAAGCTCATCGTCATCTTCAGCCAAATCACCTAATATTGCACTGACGCCCTCGACCTCTACCATGGGCGCCCCCTCCTGCTCGAGTTTCTCCAGTTCAGCTGTCACATTATCCGGAATCTCTGAAGCCTCTGAAGCCGTGGATGGATTATCATTAACAGTCGATGCTATTAGAGGTGGACGTGCAATGCTCTGCTGTGCCATCATTCGCACACTCTGATTCATGTCCTGACCAGCACGAACGA
Organism: Diachasma alloeum; assembly: GCF_001412515.2. Lineage (NCBI taxonomy): Eukaryota > Metazoa > Arthropoda > Insecta > Hymenoptera > Braconidae > Diachasma > Diachasma alloeum. The sequence goes on from NW_021680360.1 coordinate 96,683, forward strand.
TCCTCTGCATCGATTGATTAGGATCTGGGAATCTTGGAGCTGGAGGCGGAGCCTGGATTTGGGGATGGGACTGGGCAACTTGCGGAGACTGCTGGAGCATTTCATACTGCTCGGACACTGGGTTTCGAGGGGCCGGCATCCTCTGTTGGAGAATTTGTTGGGGATTCTGGAGCTGCTGACTCTGGAAGTGCGGCTGGGGAAGGCTTGAAATTTGGGGTCGCTGGACGAGCATTCGAGTTCGGGGATCGATTCCCTGAAGTCTTGCATCGACATTTCCTGTGTGTTCAATTAAACATTAATTGTGTAAAAATGGACACTGAACATTAGAAAAAATGTGAGAAAAAAAAAAGGCGTAAAAAGTGTAAACAATCAAATTAACAATCAAATAAATTGTAAATCATTGATTTTGCATACCTTGTGAATTCCTAATGAAAACATTCAATTGAAGAGGCATTCTGGGTCTGATACCAGGTGGCAAAGGATGCCTGAAAGTTCCTTCAACATTATTAGGAGCAGATTGAACATGCTGAGGAATTTGAACATGGCCCTGCTCAAATGGTTGTGGCGGCACTCCCTCACCCACAGGACTCTGTGGCTCCTGGCTCCAATTGCCAGGTATTTGTTCAATTTTTTTGCTAAACTGTTGCCTCTGAAGGAGATCCCTCAGTTGTCGATTGACTTCAGGCTGTTGGCTGAATACCTCAGGTGGCTGGGGGGGTTCTTGTCGTGATTCTGGCCTCGGTGATGTGTAACTCGATGCTGGCGAGGGTGTTTGGGGCTGATTGCTATAAGGATCGGGAGTACGTGATGGAGCATAGACGTGTGTGGTTGTACGAGGTGTTGGTGGATTGAAAATAGGACGTGGGGTACCAGGTGGTTGAGAGAATACATCGTTTCTGGGGGATGTGGAGTAGGTGGGGGTACCTGGCATTATTGGACGAGGGGTTTGATTCCCTTGGCTGAAGCCCTCAGGATTCTCGAATCTCTGGAAGTGCTCTTGGGCCTGGGGCTGGGAGGAGGCTGGTGACTGAGGAAAATCGTGGGGTGACTGGGGTGCCTGCGGGGAGAATGGCGAGGGTGGTTGAGTGAAGGTATTGGGCATCCCTGGGCGAACTATTGTCCCCACTGGACGTGTCACTGTGACGCCGCAGGGCTGATTTGGTAGACGAGGATGCCCTTGCAGGGGACTCTGCGGGGCTGCTGCTGCTGCTGCTGCTGCTATTCGATTTACTTTCAGTGGTGGTGTGGCAAAGGTGCCTCGAGAGCCTGGAGAGGGTGATGTCATTGGCCCTAGTTGGCTACCGTCCTGCAAATTATCCCATTCTTTTGTATTTTTTCAAAGTGCAACTATACATTCTTCTCAATAATTTTCATATTTTCCAGAGACATTGAAAAATCAATATATTTCGCTCTTGGAAAAAATTTAAAATATCACAATAATTTCTTACTTGTGATGTTGTAACTTGTAATTGTGCAGTAAGTCCAGAATTAGCATCAGTAGTCATCTGAGATCCATCGTCATTAATTGTCCTATGTACCCTTGTCATAGCTGAAAGCATCAATTCATCAATATGATTTATTCCAAAGAAAGAGTTAATCCAAATTGTTGGAATCATTGATTAATCACCATGTACACGTTGTTCATGAATGACTTGCTGTTGCAATTGTGCCTGCTGTTGTCTGAGGGCTTGCAACTGCTTCCACTGGCGTTCCTGCTCAGCCTCTCTAGTTGATCGATCGCGATTTGACAGTCTATCCTGTTCCTATTGAAAAAAAAAAAAAAAAAAAAAAACAAAACAAAAAACATAAATTACATATGAATATTCACGAAAAAAGCTCAATCGTTACATCCCCCCACAATCAATTTTCAATCGAAAATAATTATTTTACTTTGAATATTCGTCAGAGGATGTAACAATTACATTAGGAATATCCGACGAGGCGTCTTATACAACCAGCCAAACTCATACACCAAAACCGATACATTCACTGAGAAAATTGAATAAAATTAAATGAATAATAAGAAGATACATGTTACAATTAATTAATTTGATAGAATGAGAAGTTTGACGATTTAATATACATGTTTGTGCATTAAAGACGATATAAAATATCCAGCCACCATCTAGAATAGAAAAGACCACAAAAATTGTATAAAAATATTTTTTTCTCACACACAGTTGTATCTACATCCTCTAATCCGTATTTGAATCATGACAAAAATATAAATAACGTGCAGAAAAAATCTATTATCGACGATATATACTTCCTGCAACAATTAAAGCCCTTAAAAGTAATGAGTTATTTCTTTAATTAATCAATTGAAAAAAAAAAAAAAAAAGTAAAGTATTTAATAAATTGATGCGTACACTGTCAGAAATTGGCTTTTTACATTGAGAAAATGTCGAATATATTTTATGGGAAAATATCAAAATACAATTGAATTTATTGATCTTTTAAAAAATTTAAACGCAACAATTTCCAACAGTTTACAGCAAATAAAATCAAAAGAAAGGTATTACTGATGAAGAAAATCAACAGAAACAAAACCACTGGCACAAAGAAATATGCAAATTCTACAATCACCCATTAGATAAACTCATAAAAAGCCAAAAATATCATTAGTAATTTGGGTAAGTGGGAGGGGTATCAGGTAACAGGAACGATGAAAAAGGATAACAAGGGATTTAATGAGTATAATGAACGGAGTGTGCTACCGGGTGGTCATGAACATGCCACATAATATCGAAATATCGAAAAAAAAAGGATATTAAAAATCACGATCATACATAGGGAGTCATAAACAGTCCTCGTATTACGTCGCAGATATTGAATCAGCCATCAGGAACATGATAATAAAATTCGGACAAAAAATTGATATCATTCCAAATAATAAACGAGAAAAAAAACAACAAATTTAAAAAAAACGAATTTTCCTGTTAGAGATTCTCTACTGAGAACTCTGAACCTAATTAAAAAAAAAACAAACAAAAACAAAAACAAAGAGAATTCTTGTTGAGAAATCAGAGAAAAGTCTTGAAAAAATTATCCAAAAGACGTATTGAGGAAAAAAAAATGGGCAAAAATACAAGACACTAGAGGCAACGGTATGAGGTTGGCTCACCATGGCCGGGGTCTGTACAGGTACAGTGTGAATAATTGCAGTGGGTGGCGGATCGTAGTGCTCCTGGCTGAGGGATGGGAGGGTGCGCATTATTTCAGAGGGGGTTAGCACTCGAATTTGATGGTCTACCGTGGTAAATTGTCGTACAGTACCAGCCACAACGATTGTACCACCACCACCAGCAGTAGTATTACTACTACCGTGTGACACTTGTGTTACAATTTGATTATTGACAATGGTACTTGTACTTATCGTGATATGATTAGTTGAATTACGTTGTTGAACTGTCGTCAATTGACTAGTTTGTCCAGCAACGTTATTACTTGTCGTTTGTGTGACAATAGTCGTTGTAACAGTGGCTGGTAACTGTGTTACTTTGACTGTACCATTGGTATCTTGGTGTGACGATAAATTGCTAATATAATTCATTGAATTGACTGAGTTTGGTCTTGGTGATGAGGATGTACTGGAGGTGGGGGATGGACTTGGGGATATTGTTGTTAGCTGCCTCGGCGGCGGTCCCTGCACCGCACACACCTCCGCTATATTTTGTGAGCCTGTTGAAACACCAGCACCACCAACAACTGGTGATAATCCACTGATGACTGTTTGCACTTGTCCTGGTAATCCTTGCTTCTCCTGGGCTTTATCACTGGCCACTGAGGCCAACAATCCAATTTGCTTTTGACCTGTACCCATTCCAACTAGTGGAGTTACTTGGGATGGTGTGATGCTTGTTACTGGTTTCGTCATGATGGTGGGTGAACTTGTTGCTGTTACTTGGATCGTGCTTGGTATATCCTTGGGTATCTGTCGGTTCAGGGAGATGGCACACGTTCACACACATTTTTCGTTTTTTTGTTTTTTCTTTTCTTTATATTACACAGAACAGAACAGAAGAGAATAGTACAATCAAGTACAGAACAGGACAGAAGAAAAGGAAATAGAGGACATATTTTTCCTCATCTTAATCTTCCATCATTCGATTCGATCTGATTTTCTCAGGAGGGGGCGAGGGCGTGTGGGGGGGGGGCGACTAATATATCCAGAGGAGACACAGGATTGGACTACCAATGGGATATTCAAACCATGTTTCAATAATTTATGTCAATGTGGTATCAAACATTGTATTAATAAAAGGGACACACGAAATTCATCCACGCAGAGTGTTGGGTTTTATTTAATTCCATTGTAATATATATATAAATATATATTTTTCGCGTCATATGGACAAGGTCATGGCATTATTGAATTAGAGTCAACGTGATAATTCATAGACTCACCTTTAGTACCGTTACTCTATGTGAATTGAATACCCAACACTCTTCGTGACTCTTCAAATGCTAGGCGCAACACAATCAGACACAAGAAAAAATTATAAACTATCTGGTGGTAAAAAATGAAAAAAATGGAAAAAAAAAACAACTTTCGAGCTGTTAGTTTGACTCATGTGTTAGCACAAGAAAAATAAAACCTCGGTAATTAAGGAGCTGCACGTGTTACGTTGATTAATTTCTCAAGTAACAATTCCGTTGATAATTGTTGGATTTATTTTTACGTTGGATTATTTGTGGAGAGAGGGATTCACTCACCTGTTGAGTCTTCTTCATGCGTACTGTGGCTCGATTGTCACGGGCCTGTGTCAAGTATGGGGCTTTTGTTTCATTCGGCAGAGCCCGCCACTTTTTGAGAATTTGTTTACATCTTTCCGGCCATGCTGTATGTGAATAATAATGGAACAATTTTGATGAGATGATTAATCATACGTGCATTAAAAATATTCATTCAAAATTGACTTAAATATCTCTTGATGCATTGATCTTGCTAAAATTTACTTTAAAAAAAAAAAAAAAAAAAAAAAAATTGACTCACATGGGAATTCCTCCTTCCACTCAGGATGATTCATATTAGCATAAAGAACCGAAGAGATGGTGGCTTCAGCCCCCAGTTTCTCATCCTGAAACATCTTGGCATTATTGCCCTGTTTGCCAGTGGCTACTGCGACAGGTCCCCCCGAGCCCTCCTCATCAGGATTGATCCAGGGACTGGGTGGTTCAGAAAATGCAGGACTAAACTGCGGACTATTGCTGTACTCGGAGTGATAAGGCGATGGTGGTGGGAAGCTCATGGGCGAGTTAAGATTGGATTGTGCCACAGGTGGAAGTGAACCAGGTAATTGTGGTCTCCCAAGTGGAATTGCCGTCGACAAATTGGGATGGGGTGACGGTGAGACCAGTGGTGTTGTGGTGGAAGGAGTGCGAGGAGTTTGCGCCTGAATAGGAAATACTGATGATTCCTGAGACTCTTGAGATTCATCAGTGAGGACTCCCTTGAATATCTCCTCAACATCTTTGCTGTCCATATTGGGGAGTCCTGTGTCCCTCACCATGGACTCTAGATTGAAATGAGGACTGAGAATATCCGTCAATTCATCTCTACTCTGTCCAGGTGGATCATCAAGCTCATCAACAAGTGCCTCACTAGCTTTGACCGCCAGATCCTCATCAGGTTCATTCATAATAGTGTTAACAAGCTCATCGGTATCAAGCAGATCCGTTGAAATGGGCAAAATATCACCAAGTGCCTCGGTATCGCTGGCATCATCGTCATTAATAATCTCCTCCTCCCTCTTGACCAGGGCATCGTTAGGTAGCTTGCTCTCCTGTTCTTCATTCTCTTTGGCATTCTTTGTTTTGATCTGCTCAATAGCCTTCAACTCATCCTGCGAGAGTTGTATTGTATCGCCATTAGCTGAGACATTTCTCTCACTGTCGGAATCACTGCTGCTCTTGAGATCCCTGTCTTTGGTGATATCCATCAGTTCTTTTCCAAAGAAAGCCTCCTGCATGTAGAGTGGAAAACTTTCAGCCAATTTGGGCTGTTGCTTCTTTCTCTGTCCCTTTTTTCTGGGTTTTTCATCACTCAAAGATACAGCACTGCCTGTCTGTTCAACAGGCTTAGACTCCGATTCACCAGCAGCCTCATGCTCACCCTTATCCTTTCTTGTTCCCCTCAATCTCACAACAAATCCCCCGATTCCAAGCTTCTGAAGATTCCTCTGTCGTTTTCTTCTCAGCACAGAGATTCCATTCTCAGTTGTATAAAGACTGTAGCCCTCAGGTGGTGGTTGATCAGCATGTGTCCACACCATGCCCTCCTTCAAAACCTCATCAGGCTCATTTTTAACATCAATATCCATATGCTTGCCATTATCCTCCAAAGAATTATCTAAACTACTGCCAGCGACAACAGACTCAATGGTGGCCATAATGTCGGCATCTTTATCAATAACTGGTAGGATTTTTCGCCTCTTCTTTCTCGTTTGCTGTTGCTCAAAAGTCAACGACTTGATATGATGCATTCCAGCTTCAGAAAGATAAACCCCATCAACTAAATACTGCTGTGTCGATGGTTTATTATAAAGCTCTGGGCTTCGTACAAGTGGTGGTGGCGGTGGTGGTGGTGGTGGTGCTGTTGCTGCTGCTGCTGCTGGTGATCTTGGATACTTGTGCAACTGTGGTTTAGGTAAATTGCACAGTATATGTGGTGGTGGTACATCCCTTGGTCTGCACAAAATACAATTGTAGCCCTCCTCGGCGCATTTTTCAGCATCTGCCTCAGTTTTAATGTGATCGCAACCACAATGCAGCCATCTTTCACATTGTACACACTGAATAATCAAATCCCCCTCGTTATAAGGCTCCTGACAGGAGGCACAAGCTGAATGTGAAGCACAAGGGCCACACTGTGTATAATTTTTCTGCCAACTGCTATTAAATCCCGGATCATTGGAGCCACAAGTCTGACACAATGCACACCACTTGCACTTCCATGTACCGTGGGGCACGTAGTCCAGTGGTGGATCCATACAGTAAATATGATAACTTATGTCACAATCATCACACAGAATAAGACGTCCCTCGTCGTGTCTCTCACCGCAGCCCTCACAAACAGTACAATCCAAACATCTCCATCCCTTCTGCAATATAACTTTTGTCACTTTAACATTTGCACAGTAAGGATGATAACACTGTCCGCACTGGGCACAAGCTATTAAACAACCCTCTGAGTCAGTGCCAATGGCTCCACACATAACACAAATGTCTTGGGTCAAGACAAACTTGTCCTTAGCCGAGCACAAGACAAGTCTATTCTCTACACCGGGCTCTTCTTCCTTAGACGAATCTGATTGGGGTTTTTGTAGGCCAACACCAGGCACCCCAAAGATGCCTCTCATTTTGGCTTTTGGGCCCCTCTTTCTGCCGAATTCATTCAATTTCTGACGCTTCTGATAGCCCAGTTTACCAACACCCTTGGGCCTGCCCACAATACCAGCAGCAAGTCCCAATCTCTTTTTTGCTATTTTCGAAGCGCAAAATGGTTTGCCTTTACCCAAACCACCCATGTAGAGTGAGTCATCGACAGTATAATCAAACTCTGATGAGTCTCCTCCATCCCCATATAAACTCTCTTGTGATGCAGTAAGGGAGGAGGTGTCTCCACAGTAATCGTCAATGTTGTCCTTTCGTTTTGTCAGTGCTTGAGTCTTGCAATTTGTGCAGACATACTCGTAATCTGGTTTGGCTTCCTTTCGTTGTTGATAAGTAGTGGGATCGGCCTCAGCGTCACAGGTTCCGTGTACAAATTTCTTGCAGCCAGTACACTGGACCATCTCTCTGTAAGCAGCAGCTCGATAAGCGCGCTTGCATATAGGGCAGAAAAAGCCTTTGTTTCTCTGTTGATAGCACGAGTCGCAGACAGTGAAGTTGGAGTGCCAGCGTGATGAGAGTCCAGCCCCTGGGGTTCTTGAGCCACAATCTCCGCAGACTCTGCAGCACTTGCACTTCCAGCCATATTTGGGAATTGATGTGACAATGGGACGAAGGCAGCCAGGATGATAGGCTTTGGCACACTGCTCGCAGAGCATCACTTTAGAGACTTGGTCTGGTTGACGACAGACCTGACAGACCCTGCAGGTTGCACACTGCCAACCAGCTCGTACACCAGGATGAAGGGCCAATCCCACACAGACGCCGTGATAATGTTGACCGCATACTGTGCACATTACGAGATTGGAGACATCACCCATTCCGTAACACTGCATACAGCCAATGTCAGTGTTGATGAGGAGAGGCACTTGACCCAAGTGTTGTTTGCAAAATAGCGATAGGCTCTTGGTGTCCTGGAAACATGAGGAGGCTGCTGCACAGGGAAAGTGGAAATAACGATTGCACGAGCCCACTTTGCAAGCAATCCCGGCACCATAATGTGAACAATAAGCACACCGACGGCACGATCCATCAACTATCGCTGGGCTTATGCTCTCCGTGATGATGTCTTTACTACAGCTCGACCAAATAGCGCACCATTTATGTACATAATAAATTCCAGTTGCTTCAAAGAGTAATCCAACATCAGGCTCCTCTGAGTAGCCAACAATAGTTAATTCCTCCACTGGTTCAGTGAAATTACTAAGACTAGGATTTCTGCATTTAGCCAGGCTTTTTTGTCGTCGACAGGTGACAGCTCCAGGGCCAACACCACGTGGACTCTTGTCACCGGTGGAAGACACATCCATGAGAAGATCGGCGGCGGCGGCGGCGGCGGCAGCGGCGGCAGCGATCTCCTCACTATTATTATTGGCATTTTTCTCGGGTACGAAGCCAACTGGATAGGTGAGCTGTAGTAGCTCACCCTGACCAAGTTGACTTCGTTCACCGAGATTACACAATGCACACACTTTTCCTGGCCACTTTTCTGCTACGTAGGGTGGCTCTTCTGGTGCTGGCATTGATCTGTCAATCAATGAAGAAGACTCTCCCCCCTCGCCAACTGTATCATCGCCACCGAGTCTCAGAGGACTCTGTGACTCTGAATGCGTATCGTCATCCTTGCTTTTTGTTCTGCGTATACCACCACCGCGAGCATAACCCAGGGCTTTACCCCGTGTTGAGCCTCTACCAAATGGTCTACGGGCTCCCCCCAATCCCCGGACAGAAGTGCCTGGGGGTCGTTCTTTTCTCGGCCTACCAGGACCTCGACGTATACTCAATGGTTTGCCTCCTGGCAGGGGAAATTTTTGATAACGCAGAGGATGATCGAATGGCTCCTCTGGGGTAACTGGATAAAAAACTGGATCAATTAGTGTTTTTTTGTGAACTATAAATACTTCCCAATGACTTTTATTCATCATAACTTGTAAAAATTATTCAATTTAATGGATTTTTTAGTGTTTCTATACACTCTAGCTTTGTTTTTTGTTTTTATTTTTTTATCTTTTCTGATGAATCAATTACTTACCATTGCCTGGAGTAACTGGAACACTAGTGAAAAGTTGATCAGAGTTGGCCGGTGAGATTGGTATGCCAATGGCCTCCTCATCGTCGTCCTCTCCGTCGGAAGCCTCGTCAAGCTCCATTTCCTCCTCACCATCAAGACGCTCCTCATCGTCCATGGCAGCCCACTAGGACTCTGCGTCTCTTTATTATTCTGCTCAAGCCAAATCCCAAGAACCAAAAAAATCAAAAGGAGGGGAAGGAGGAAATTACAGGGTGCTCGAAAAAAACACTTGATAAAAATGCATTTGATTACTCGGTCTTTGCACCCATGCACTACCACCAGGTTATGCTTACTCATCCCAGCATGAATTTTCTCCTTCTTTTCATTTTGATAATAATATTCCCCCAAACATCAGCTACACTTCCTGAATCAAAAACCCCGACATTTGAGTGGAAATAATTATTCACTCGTCCATAACAAATTGGAGTGAATAAAAAATAATTGGAAGAAAAAGGCGGAAGTGAGAAATGTCAGTGCGTTAATTCACAAGTGGAATAATTTTCCCTCGATTATCAAAGTCTTGGGGAAGACGGGAGTGTTCACTGGACATTGGAGAAGGGCGTGGATCCGCCAGGAGGTAATAAAACCCCTTGATATTCTACCGGCTCATCCACGCGGTGAAAAAAAGTTGAACAAAAATCCTCCCAAACTGAACTGAACAATTACAACCCAGAATCGCGTATAATTGTGTGTGTGTGTGTGTGTGAGTTTTTATTTATTTATTTATTATTTATTCATCCCCCCCCCTTCCCCGCCGAAAAAAAAAAAAAAAGCTTGTTAGTGTTAATGAGTATACGAGATGGGGGATTAATCGAGTGGTGGAGGTTTTTTAAGCCTCTGGAAGCACTACCGAGACACTCGGTGAACACGATTTTCAGTAGAGGATGGCGTGCCGCACGGTTTCTGGGGGAAATTGAAGAGGTAACACGGGCGTACTGCCACTAACACACTTGTGATAATGCTACATGTATACAAGTAATGCCCCAACGACGTGGTAAAACACTTGGGTGCAAATTTGCAAGAGCTAATAATTGTCCAGAGACATTTGTTCATGTTTTTACAATGATGTACAATGGTTATTTCAGGTTTAACGGGGATTTATGGGTTTGTAAGGGTCTCGGGGGTCAAGAGAGAGAGAGAGAGAGAGAAACGCCATTGCTATGTCAGGGTTTGTAGGCTATAAACACACACGGGGTCCCCCGCCTGAGCGCACACAAGGCATAGGAAGTCCCTGAACTCACCAGACCGTTTACAAAAATTTTTTTTTCCCCACCCCACCACCCGCCAACTTTTTTACCCATTGGGTTAACTTTTTTTTCCAATTGAATGCTTGTTTCTATAGTTATCACCACGTACCTTCGATGATTATTGATATACCACAGATAATTCCATCGCGCTTTCGTACACTGGTATTACGGGCGCCACGGTGAATTCTTCACTGTTGAACCGAGTAAACATCTTGGGCTAAAGGCAACGGAAAAAAATGTCACAAGCTGCTAAGAGAACGGATGGGGACGGAGGATTGAGGGACTGCTGTCACGGAGGAGTTGGAGAGTTGATTTATTTCGACTAGGTGGCAGCACATGATGAGACGGCTCTCGGCTGGAGGGCGGGGGGAGAGGAACACATTTCGTTTTTAGACACATACGTTCTCTTCTAGGGAAAATGGTGGAACAGATGGGCACGGAAATTTGTGGACATATTCCTGAATATGGGCAGATTCTGAAGAGGTGGTTAAAAAGGGCTCGGTATTGGAGATTTCTTCAGGAAATGTCTTATCAGTCGACATTTTTAGTGCAGCGGCACAGTGAAAGATGGCGGGATTATTCTCATTTCAATTACTAACTAGATCCGATCAATTAGCTCCTCATGTATAGATATTCCAAATTTTTATTTTTTTCCTCATTGAAGTAGTTTTGAAGATAATTGCGAGCTAATAAAAAACGTTTGCTAGTTAGTACTTTTTTTAAAATAAATTTTTGAAAAACCACCTCTGAAAAAAAAGGCGTTATCCCCTTTATTTCATTATTTCCAAAAAATTTTATGACCAATCGATAGCAAATTGTTTGAAGATTTTTGCGAGTTAAGAAAAAATCGTCAATGCAATCCTATTATTGTGTAAATTAACAATTCCAATTTCAACTGAAAACCAGAGTTGATGACCAGAGTTTGTAACAGAGATGTCAGACAAGATATGAATGTTTTTTTTGGCTCAAATGAAATTAATCGGATCTGAATCGAACTAGCCATCGGACACTATAGAATATAATGTGTCCATCTCAGATTGTACTACACAAACGACCCCCCCCCCCTATAAACGCATTCTCATTGGGTGGTTGGCTATTGTTGCGTATTGTTGGTGCGCCTCAATGATAGGTGGTAACGATTTTTAATTCTACTGTTTGAAAACTTATTTGTGCAAACATTTTGAATACTGAATGAATATTGCATTTGCTTAATTAATTGTTAAAAATCTTCAATCCATTATTGAACAATAAAAATCATGATTTGACTAATTATTACCAAGTTGTATTGTAATGTTCACCAAGACTTTTAGTGTCGAATAATACTTTTTGTTGCTCCAAAAAATCGATTATATTTTTGACAGCTGAAAAGTCAATAAAAAATACATCAGATTAATTGAATTTACATAATTATTTGAATATTATTAACGGTTGTCTTACCTTCTCTATCACGTGAGTCCATGAACATGCTGACAATAGAAAATCGTTGCAACTCCGTTAAAGCATTCAAGAATTTGTAAACAAACTCGGAATCTTCATCTCGACAAAAATGACGCTTTAAACATTGTAGAATCGTGCTCAACATGTTTCCATTAAGCTTAGACCCAACGATCGACTCTAAATTGGCGGAACCTAGAGTTCTGAGTAATTTAGCGTAAAGTTTCAAGTCAGAGTCTCCTTTCAAAGATTCCCACGTGCAAATGAATTCGTAGGGAGAATTAACATTCATATTGAAAAAAAAGTCAGAAATCTTGCTGATTTTCTCCTTGCAATTTTCTTCTTTCATTGGAATTTTATTACATGGCTCACTAGGGATCTCTTTAATAACCACTCCAGAAGACTTGGAATAATTGTAACAAGAGTTTGAGAATGTGAAAGTGGATTGAGTTTTCTTGACTTGATACCTCTCAACTCCAAGACAATATTCAGCTCGTCTATGGGGCAATGGTTTCACACATGTTGACGATCCTGGTGCCCTATCACAGAAGCATATATCGTTGCTTAATCTTCTTGCAGTTTTAGACGTTTCAGAAAATTTGACACCTTTCATTTCGTGCTTCCAAGATTTTGCTTCAAGTACTTTGTCTTTAGGAGGTGTTTTTAATTCTTCTATTATTGGATTTAAATGATTTTTTATTTTTATTAATTCATCTCGTGATGCTTTTGATTCTTGAATTTTAGTTTCTGGAGCAACAAAATCTTGTCTCGTGCTTTTTGGAAACGGTTTATGCACAATAATTTGATCATTATCATCCAACTCTTCAATTGTCATTCTGACTTTTTTACAATCATTATAAATCGATAGTTTTCCAACTCCAATTATTGCACTTTTATTATTCGGCTCGAGCTTTAACGCAGCTGAATAATCCCCAAGAGCCTCTTCCCGCCTCCCTAAACTCTCCAAAGCAGAAGCTCTCCGCAGAAGCGCCTTAACATTGGTGTAATCGAGACTGAGGACTCTGTCGCAATCCCGAATCGCCTCCTCGAATTTTTCCAATTTTATGTAAGTAATGGCACGATTGTTGTAGCCATTTATCGTTGAGTCTATCTCAAGGCTCAGTGAGTACTGCTGAAGGGCCTCTTCATAATCCCCAGTTCTGAAAGCCTCGTTACCCTTCTCCCTTTCTTTCTCCCCAAGCACAGTGATCTCCGTTCCCGTTAACGTTAGTTTATTTAACGCTTCTTTCTCCGCTAGTTTCTTCTCTTTCATTCTCTGCTGTAATTGCTTCGCCTTCACCAGTTCTTGTTCGGATTTGAGATCGATCCTGTTGACTTCTGTATCTGCGTCGTATTTGTCCCAAGAGGAATAGTCGCAGGATTTTATTCTCATCGATTTTTCATTCTGGGGATTTTCACCTGTGCGCATTTTCGACCTGTCGGGGATTTTGCGAATTTCCGGTTGGTCAATGTTATCAGTCATGTGCAGGGCTTTGCCATCCTCCAGATCCTTATTCCGGAGATGCATCTGCCGCATCCATTGCGTCATGTCGTTGTTCAGTTCATCTTGTTGTTCTTTGTTCAGCATTGTTGGAGTGAGGATTGGCTGGGGACATCGCAGGACTTGACTCATTGGTTTTAATTTTCGGAGGCGATCCTCTGCGTGTCTGAGGAGGTCTGGGAAGTAACCTTCTTCTCCAGAGCTATTGGAGATAATAAAAAGTGGTTGAACGGTTTGTTGAAAGGGAATTTTTGAAAAAATCATGAGAATTAAATTTTCTAGATTGTTTTCAATCAAGTTTGAGGATTGATGAAGCTTACCGAAGAATCAAGACCATTCTCTCGATTTCTCTAGTATTATGAGACTCTGTTATATACTCAAAGGATAACTTTTCGATGGGAATATCGTATTTTTCTATGAGCGGTCGTTTTTTGTCGGATGTGACCGTTGTCACCAGTTGCACGTCTCCATTAGCCATTGTGTTTACGCAACTGAAAGGGGATATGACACTTTGGAGTGCTTACAGAGTGTTGTTTATGGAAATCTAAGGGGGAACACGATACAACAGTTACCATGGATACAACAATCTGACATTTGAATATTCGCGCGTGTTACAGTGCTCTTTAAATCAAATCTTTTGTTGATAATATAGGAATTACAAAGTTGTCATTCTGCAGAAATTTATCTTATCGTCACCATCAGCTCATTGTGAAAAAAATAGAGTGAGAAAGAGATGAGAAGAGATTGAAAATTTCTATTTTTAGCAATCAATTCCAGACTACTTTTTTTTTGGAAACACCGCTGCATGCAAGTTACAATCAAAAGGAAATGAAGTAATTGCCATAATTTCTAAATGGTCAATTGACAATTTTTTTATTTTTTTTATTTTTGTAATAAATAAAAGGCTAAAATGTCTATTACCACATTCCTTCCTCCTCTTAATGACCCCATCCCTCCTTATCAAAATAATAATGTTATCCAATTAGCCCTTAAACTGTTCTCCCCATGAAAAATTATAAAAGATGAGCATTAGAAGGAATGCAGAGAGCACTTAACTCTCAGTGAGTAAGTGAGTCGCTGTAACATTGGTACATGCTAAATCTCGATGGCAAAGTTTTAATGCGCCCAGCGTATATGGCCGGTAGTTGCATATTAGACGGTGCGCCAGGTTGGCTCCGATCATTCGCCGGCAAGAGCTCGGCGCGAGTACTTCACGGAGCGATTTTCATTTCCCACGGCATCGAGCTCACCACGCGGTAACCATCAACAGTGTTTATCGTAACGATTAAAATGTCAACTTGATGAATTCCTCATACGAAAGTAAATCTCTGTGACGTAGCCCCCCACCCCCCTACCACCGCAATTTCCCTATTGTTTACGGTAATGAATTTTCAATCAAAAAATGAAAATTGATGAAAAAATTCAATTGACTGACATTTATCAGTGACATTTGAGTGATAACTTGTGCATTGTGACATTGAATCGACGGGAAATTGTGGAAACGAATTATTCTCATTGGATATTAATTTCTTTGTGAGGTAAAGAGATGTCTATCTTTTTATTTTGATAAGAGTTGAAGCGAAAGCGACCGGATAAATATATGCACTTCTGGTATTTTATTTTCGCCTTCTTTCCTTGCCCCTCACCAACCGATGGATGTTTATTTTTGCACCTCTCTCACTCTACATTGCAAAGTATTCAAGACGGTGTCTCCCGATAACGCGAAAACTCACTCAAGCGTAAAATTAACATTGCGACATGTGTCACTGTGCTCTTGATTCAGTTTCTGTTGTCGAAAGAATGATAGAGGATTTGTTAATCACCGTCTTTTACAATTTGATTATCACTTGTGTTCTCGGCGGAGGAACAAAGTGATGATTTGTACTACTTGTTATTGATTGATATTGACTCAATTTCGTTAAATAATATAAATATTAAATTTTTTGGCAATTTTTTGTTATGATTTTGTCAGGCTGAAAAATGATTCTTCTTATCAGGAAATGATGTTGATGAAACAAGTGATAATGCAAAACATTGGGGCAGGCAGTGCATTAGCAAAATTACTCGATAAGGAATTATTGAGAAACGAAAATGAAGCGAATAAATTTTCTGTTTCAGGGGAAAATTGCAAAAGTAAAAAGGAAAAGGAAAATTGATCAAGTTGAGGGTCAAGGTTTCCCATGTGGTTTTGGAACGACGAGATCACGTATCGTCACTCGTTAAGAATCAGAGAAAGTGAAGAGGCCCGGTTTTTTGTATATATACAAGAGACAGTAAGAGGAACAGTAGAAGGAGCTGTGGCGCCTCTCTGGTATCCCCCCAGCAAGTGAGAGAGAGGAGGGTCGGTCTACCTTCTACCCTGGCTGAAGAAGAAACGTGACGTACAAGCGATCCATTACGAGGAATTCCGCGCCTGGGCAATTGTTAGCCAGTTGGATATTACAAGAGGGCTTTTTCATCTTCACACTTGACTCTGTGAAAACGACTTGTGGCTAGTCGTTTATTCCCTCACGCTTTGTGATTCCAA
Organism: Diachasma alloeum; assembly: GCF_001412515.2. Classification (NCBI taxonomy): domain Eukaryota; kingdom Metazoa; phylum Arthropoda; class Insecta; order Hymenoptera; family Braconidae; genus Diachasma; species Diachasma alloeum. Next base: position 112,855 of record NW_021680360.1, read on the forward strand.
TAGTTGTTGTTTTTCCCTTGGTTTGAGGTGTATTAACTGAGGGGGCTGGGGGATGAGTACATCTGGTTGGTGGGGTTGACCACAGGGATCATCAGTACAACGTTGATTGCATATCCAACTGTTGCCATTACATCTACTCGAGAGGGAAAAAAAGCACCCGAGATAAGTGAGAAAACGGAATTTTCATGCATCTCGCAAAAATGATGAAATAAATGATGATAATTAAATGAATGGAGGAAAATTACCCGGAAAATAAAAAGAATTTTCTGGCGATAAATCAGTGGATATTGACGACGGGGAATTTATTGGATTCATCGCTGAGAAGAGAGGGAGAGAGAGAGAGAGAGAGAGAGAGAGATAAGGAATTGAATAATAAAAAGTTGACGAGGGAACGGGGGAACTCGAGAGAATGCGGTTGGGGGATGGATGAGGAAGTTGTAATTTAACCTCGACGACGCGCATCACACGCGGCATTTCCTCCCACCTTTTTTTTCACCTCCCCTCCACGTTCAAGATAATTATAAAGCGGTTTTTGTGAATGTGGTGATTTTTTCAAGTGAAGTTTTTATTGTTTTTATTGTGAATTTATTGACAATGTGTTTTGAGGGGGCAAATGACACCTGAATGACACTCTTGGAGAGATGACGAATGTTAACAGGATTCGGGTGGTCGTCCTCGGAGGCCCGAGAGTTGGAAAATCTGGTGAGTATCGTTTATTTCATAAGAAAAAGAAAACAAAAACAAAAAAAAACAACTCGACTTGTTGAATTATTGTTAAATAATTTCTATTCATTGATGATTAATCATTCATAAAGAGTGTAATTGTCGTTTTAAATAACAATCAGCAAGGTGCTATTGCATTTACCCATGCATATGAGGGCAAAGATATCGTGTGTCGACATCAACTTTGATTTTGCTAGTGTTGGAAGGTTGTTTCCACGCTGTTCATGTATAAGTCTCTCTCCCCTCCTCATTCAACTCCGATACTCGATAACGTCTACGTAAGGGTCCTTATTACGGGATATTCGAGGACACGAGATCCAGGAAACTTTTACGGATTCCAGGATGTTACATTGATATGGTTGTGGACTAAAGGGAAGCCGCGTGAGAATGAATTACGAACGCTACCGTTGATAGCATTTTCTTCTCCTTGTTTATTTAACTTGAAGCCTCCTCCACCTCTGTTTTCTTCTCATTCTTGTGTGGTTAAAACGAAAAGAGGGGAGAGCCTACGTGGTTTGTACTTTAGCGTGAAAAGAATCGCGCTCTGATCGAGACGATGTGATATCGAGGGGTCAAACATTGTACCGTTTTGTGTATACCCCACAGACTGTCTGTCAGTACCTGAGTCCAAGTAATTGCTTGATAAATAATAAAAAATTGGTTGAATATTTATTATTTATAAAATTTTTCAATTGTGAAATTACAATTGATGATTTTTCAGAGAAAGATGTTTAGAATTGAGGATATTTTTTATTATTAAAAAATGAAATGATAAATTTCTCCCAAGTCCCTATCTCCGGAATAAAATAAAATAACACGACAAAGGATTTCCCCAGAAATCCATTTCATTTTCCATAAAAATAAAGCCATCTGTAACTCTATCTCTTCATGAATTTATGATGGGTCACATCCCAGCATGATACTGAGATCAGACAGTTGGTTGTTGCACTTCAATTCCGCCAATGAAACATTCAACTGAGACAAATGGACTGCCTGCCTGCCTCCCATCCCGAGCATATATATTTATACTCTCACTCAAAGGTCATAACATAGCAATTATGTTAACGAATATAGTTGAATCGTCAGGCGTGCTGTTTTACATTGAAATCGTCAGAGTATGTGTCATACAAATGTGCTCCTCCTCTTATTTATTCATTTATTTATTTATTCCCTATTAATTATTATTATTATTATTATTGAAAAATGCATACGACAATCGAGCAATTATGTGAGCTACCTCTAGCCGTTGCCCGACTGATGGGCTCTCTCGTATATATATATATCGATCGATCGACAGGAAGAGAACCATCACCGTGGTGGCCTCATCTCTTTTTTTCCCCTCCACCATTCGTTTCATCGTTTTACCCTTCCTTCTTTTTACAACACGGTCTATATATATTCACCATTTGCCTTGGGTTGCATACCATCACGAGGATCGTCCTGGAGGTTAATCAACTCAACCTGGGTGAAAAGCATCGCTTTCATTCTCGTGCCAATTTTTTCCTACTAATTAAAGCATTCTAGAAAGGTTTCGCGGATAGTAAACATAATCCCATCGTTGCGCAATGGTTTTTTTATGCGGGATTTATTCATACTGGAGGGGATAATTCATTTAAATCAATCGAAGGATGCATGTTGGTATATTTTATTGTAAGCAATTTCCGGTTTAAATGCAATGTATTAATTGTAAGTATTAAAAATTCTTGGCTTCAATTTTCTACACACTTAATGAGAAGATTTTTCACAACATTGTGGATTCAAATAAATTGTCAATCAGTATTAAGAAACACAAAATTAACCGCTTCTCCCAAAGAGTCTATCTCCATCTCACCTCTCCATAATAACCCCAGAATAAAAATAAAAACAGTTGCAGAGTTCCATTTTCCGATTTCCCACAAGCAGTCGGAAAGATAAACTAATCCTTTATTTTTAATTCACGAGGTATCATAGCCAATTAATCGTACCATTGGGGTTTAATCGGTGAAATTAATCAAGGAAGTGTCGCTGGCAATTAGCATACGGACGACTAATTGAAATCGCAAATCAATAAACTAATAATTGAGTAAAAAATTCAAACAATTAAAAAGATTATTGATGGTGATTTATTGATGACAGGCGTTATCTGACGTGAATAATTGTCTAATTAAATGATTAAATATCAAAGAACGATACAAAATTGAATCAATTGGAGAATTATTCAACTCAATGTTGTTCTCAAGCTATTGTTATTATTATTGCTTTAAAAAGGTTGACATTGTTCTTCCGAAGAAAGTAGAAAATTTTCAAAGGCCTGAATTCAACGATTCCATTAATTAGCTCCACTACAGAAGCGTATAAAGTTGTGTTTAAACAAAGAGCCCACCCAGGTGAGATTTCACGATCACAAAACCGGGTGTGTCGCTACAGCGATATCACGACGTTACTTCCTCCCCCTTTCGTTGCAATCCCCATCCAAATCAAAACGACGCCTGGTAATAGCTTCCAGAGTGCAACAGCAAAAGAAAACAATGAGACTAGGCCGCCGTTATTGTCTGGGTACTGGCGTACTGGCATTGATTCCTCTGGTAGCTTGGAGCAGATGAGTCTCGATACTGCATGGCTATACATATATGTGATGAAACATCCACTTGGAGGAGGAGTTGTATTCTTGGTGGTGGTCTCCACCACTCGATGTCGATTAATTGAACAAAATGGAAAAAGAAGAGAGAGGGATCTTAATCTTTCATTCTCCCTCGTCCTGATTGTGTTACACAATGACAGCCAATTTACACCCACGTCAATTTGTTTATCGTGCTGGGTTATTTTTAAATTGCGAAAAGCTGGCATAGGGGATGAGGTTTAATGAATTTTTTGATTGGAGGAGATGAGATGAATTATTATGAAGTCAAGTGACTGTTGAAAAAATTGGAGAATGAAATGTTGTTGAATGTTTTTGAGAAAATTTAATTCAGTAAAAGTAAAAAAAAAAATCCCCTCATTCACTAATAATAAATATTCACAAAATAATGTGATTATAAATTGCTCGAAAACATAAAGTAAATGATTTGAAAATAAGTCGTGATGTTAACAAATATCCCCTCAATGCCCAAGAAAAAAAAGCCATCTCTCAACAAAATCTATTCAACAAAAATCAATGAAAAACCTCTCCAACTGACATACAACCATTCCATAACGTATCCCTCCTCGATCGTTCTCCTTCTCTGAGCGCGTGCCAGTTAATAAATATTCGCTCCAAGTCTGTGTGTGATGCACTTGCGGCAAAACTCGTTTTACCAAGGTACTACTCTATACGAGGATCGTTGGGTTTGCATAGCAAACGAGAGGGAAGGAGAGTGAGTGGAAATCTCATGTCTGCCACAACATGAAGAACCATAATACAAAGACTGACCGAGGCTGACCGAGGATTTATTTTTAAATTAACAAATTTCCCATTATGCCAGTGAATAAACTCGATACTCATCGCAGGATCAACATTCACTGGTTTGAGGAAGTTGAGTAGCAAAAGAGGTGAAGTTTACAAGATCCAGAGAGCGAGTTGAATGTCTCAACGACCTCAGAGTGCACCAACTTGAGGAATTATTGGCAACTTAAAGACCCTGTGTGAACAAAGAGGGGTGGAATGGAGGCCTATGTACACTGTGGTACATAAATTTGTATCTCCATTGGATTTTACAGGAGACACGAGTGCACGATGGGAAACCACGTAGAGCAACAGGGAACTCCACTAGTCGAGTCGTGAAGGCACTTTTCTATTTTTCATCTCGAAATTTTTATTTCCCCAGTTTTTCCCTCTCCGGGTGAAAGGAGATACGGAACATCCTGATATTATTCTCATCCGGGGGTATCCATTGACGTGCAACAGGATGCTGAAAGTGTAATTGAAAGTTGCGACGAAATATGCCGCCGGGTAAATGTGTTTCTTGCCACGGGACAGCGTCATTCACGTGAGGGATGTGGCTCCATGGAGTTTCATGGGGGCCAGCCAGCCAGCCAGCCAGCCAGCCAAAGTATTGCCCCCGCAGGGAGCTTTATCATGTGGAAATTATTGTCAAGCTTTTTTTTCCTTTTTGGGGGATCATTTTGTCAACTGTAAGAAAATGTCTTTGAAATGAAATTTTAATCATAAATTTATGGATAAATCAGTAAAAACTATAAATTTTTATTCAATTATTCCATGAAAAAAGTAAGTCGGGGAATTCTCGTCTTTTGAGATATTTTTGTCTATTTACCAAATGTTAATTTTCATCGATTACTTTTTCAATTGAGCCCGTGAAATATAAACTAGTCGAGTAAAACAGGCTAGGCTACTACTACCATAGGGTCTCGAATAATAAATTTCCCCGGCTTTCTACTGAGCCCATTTTCCTCTCTCACAACGACAACATGACATATTCATAAAAACGTCAATTAGTTCATCCAGAGAAGAATTTAATTCACGTGATTGTACGATGCCATAAAATATCCAGGTGAATTTGCGGAATGTTCCGTGAATAAAAAAAAAACAAAGAATAAATAAATTGAGCTTGATTTCTCGTGGTCACGCGTAACGAGGTGGCAAAACGAATGACGCATGAAAATGTATACCAGAGTGCTAACTTTCTAACGAGGCCCCCGGCCAATGGTATGTCAAATTTATCGATCGCAATTAGCGACATGGGCGGAGAGAGGGATCAACTAATTACTCCCCTTGTGCTATATGTATTCTTCATGTATTTGTGTCACTCGGTTTATGCATGACGGATAAGAAAGAATCTCGTGATTATAATCCAGTATTTATCGTATACATAAAAGCATATCGCCCATACAAAATTATTTTTAAACAATGTGAAAAATTGTATTTCACATTTTTTTAAAAATTACTTTCCTTTCCTCGATAAAAATCAAGAAAATAATTTTTGAAAAAATTTATAAATGACAATAATTAATTTCGCATTTTTATTTTTCATTTCCAGCTGTTGTAGTTCGATACTTAACAAGACGATACATCGGCGAATACAGTTCGACTAGTGGTAAGTAACTCTTCCAATTTTTTCAATTTTTTTCTCTCTGAGCATGGGCGATAATAGTCGCGCAGTAAATTCACTCCGGACGAAATATTGCATCTTTATGAAAAAAAAAAAAAAAAAAAAATCTCCCCGAATAAGGGCGACAAGCTCCCCCTCCCATGAAGGGCTCAACTCGTTGGAATACGATAATAAAATTAAAAAACAGGCTGCTTGCCCCTGACACTCGCCAGCGCAAGTTGCCGGTCTAGTTTTTTCCCCCGTGGGTATACACGAGATCCGTTGATTGCTTTATTGCCAAGCGTGTCTCTTTCATCCTCTCGCTCCCTTTCCCCTCCTCGCCCTCCAACTTTATTATTATTTATTCTCAATGATTTAACGATTAGATGCATCGTAAAGTCCCCAGAATTATTTCAGTTAATCCAAAAATTGCACGAGGTATTTTCTACTTTTTTCTTTTTATAAATTCAGCCTCTCGTTGTGTGTTTGTAAAAAGGGAGAATGAAATTCTCAGAAGATTCACGTACTCCGGGGGTTTACCTTACACGAAAGGTTTTATCTAGTTCCCTTTCAGCCTTCCAGGAGTTCCAGTTTATCGTGTTAACCATATCGAGAATATAAAAGCAAGGGGGAAAAACTGACTTGTGATATTTAAATGGATTTAATGAATTTCCTCGCCATTTTTCTTGCAATTTAATCATTTCAATGATGAAAAAAATTGTTCTGAAAAGATGACAAATTATTTCATTCCAGTCCCCTTCGATTGCATCAATTCAATCATTGAATGATGTTTTAAAAAATAAGAAATAAAAATCCCATTGTGTGAAATAAAAAAAAAAGCCGATATCGCAAAATCGACAGGTTGAAGGAGCGGAAGTAGTGGACGAGGTTCCCCTAGTGCCAAGAATATATCAGCATTCGTCTGGGAGCAAGAGGAGCCTCTCTCACACAGGGCGGAGATTTAAAGGCTCGATATGAAATAGAGCCTGGAGGTGGGCCCCATCTACTCCTTTCTTTCTTACTTTTATCTTTCTCCCTGTTGTCCCCACTATTTTCTCGTGGTCCGCAGAATGCAGATCTCTCTCATAACTCATGCCCCGGCTACCTCGCTTGTAATAATTGCTACAAGCCCGTGGATCTATAGAGACGAGTTGAAAGGTGGGACAATACATATTGCTCTAAAGACATTTTTAACAGCATTGTCACTCGATTAATGAATCAATCGTGTGGATAATTCCTCCATACCTCTTATGGCCATTAATTAGGCCTTGAACAGTTTCATACAATTGAATTTGCTTAATCTTTTTCAATTCAATTTTTCATTTAATTTCCAATATTCAAATTTTTTACCCTCATGTAACCTTAATTAGACGTCAGTAGCTTGACTCTTATAATGGATATTAGCTTCTTGATTCTTATACCCAGAAATTTTTGCCAATTTTTAACCTTCTTATTCCTTTATTATTATAGCGAGTAAGATAGAGTCTCCAGGTGGCCGTTATAAACTCCATTAAGCGCCTGTACCTGTCACATACTCACGTATAATATCCAATCATCCCCAAAAATAACAAATGCTAAGTGGTCGAGTAATTTTGGGACTTTCCTCCCCCCCTATTGGCTAAACGCGTGAGACTCGAGCTCGAAATGAAAGGGAATCACGCAAGTGGTCGCACCAAAGGCTCACAATCACGTCACGCGAACATGCGTGTAATGCAGAATAGCCGCATTAAGTGTTTCCTTTTTTTTTTTTCTTCAATCCAGAACAAAAATGTAAAATTACCCTTTGCAGATTAATTGTACCGTTTGTCACAAAAAATTCATAATGATGATTTTTTTCGGAGGAATTGTTTGAAGAGTTTTAGGGATTATTGATGGATTTTTTATGTTCTCTAAGAGAGTTTATGATTTTTATACAAGTTTTCTCCGGCTTTTTATTGCTCTGTGCACACAATATGAGAAGGGAGGGCCCTCAAACGGTGAAAGCTAGAAGCCGATTATTACGCGCTGAGAGTGTGAGGTACTCTGAGAGGTGCCTTCGAAAAATACACTCGAAAGCGAGACTTTATGGTGTGTCGTTACAATTACATAAATGTTTGGGATGAAGGAGAATTATTGGTGAAGTTTGACAGGTAAATTGAGGGGTGTAATCCAGTGAAATGCTATTAGTTGAGAGTGATTGAGATTGTCTTTGATACTTGAAGACGATTAAGTTCATGGGAATTTTGACGTGAAAATTACTTCCTGAATATTGATTCATTGCTTTTTAATTTTTTAATAACTCTACAGCCTGAAAACTCTTTCAAAAATGTAAATGTCAATGCCTTGAATGGATGAGAAGAAATAAATTTTTTAACGGACAAGTTGAATGAATTTAATTTTAAAGAAAATAGCAAGAAGACATCCGAAATCGATTTGCGTCGATAAACCGCTCGTGAGCGCGACGTAGGTCGTGAAAGTAAACTGTTCAATTTAGCGATTGGAAGAAAAAAGAAATGAATGGATTGAACAAAAAAAAAAGAAAAAAAAAGAAAAAATAACAAATCGTTTGACTTTCAGAAGTAACATCACGATGATTCAACCCCGGGAGAGTGATTACCAATGCCTCACGGCGTCTGACTTGAATCAACTCGTTTTCATCTCCGTGTTTACATGCTCGGAACATGGGCAACCATAATGTACCATGATTATTTCTCTATTCCGATTAACAATGCAAATTTTCTTTCGTTGTATCATTATTAGAAAGCACGTTGGGAATTATCAGATTTTCATTTCGAAATAATTTGATTGTTAATCGAAGAAAGGAAATTTTGTAATTGCCTCAATTCTCCAACAATTACATGGAAATAGATAAATATTTACAGGCAATTTACTGTTCCAATTGGTGAAATAGTCAACAACAAATTTATAATTAATAATTTAATTTTTCAATTGATAAATGTAGATGAAAATAAATGCCAATTAAATTGGCAAGAAAAATCAATTTTTTAAGATTGAAATTATGAATGAACATTAAAAGATCGGAAAGAATGAGGAAATGAAATAATAAAAAGAAAAAAAAAACCGGCAAAATATTTTCAATTGAGACTTCACGGAAGTATGCAAACGCGTTGCCCAGTAGGTAGTTGCCGTCGCCGTGCGATAAATGAGACCGTAAACACCGCTATTAGGATCGTATAATCGAACCTTACCTCCATGGAGAGTAAACCGGAGCTTTGGAGGAATGAAACAAATAAGGCAAACACGTAGTTATTAGTGCGTTACGGTTGGCAAAGTTTTATTGGTCAAGCAGACTCGTTTCGAGATGTTTTAAAATAGAAGGAGGGGGGTATGAGTTTTGTATATGTATCCTCAGAGCCACCACAGACATAAGGGAAATTTATTGCAGCACTTTAACTGTAGCTGAGGGAACAGGCGAGAATGAATCTTCAACTGGCGAGTGAACTTTGACCCAGAAAACAGCCAAACTTTTATGTTTGGTCCGGGCGTTGCAACATTAAAATGAAAAAATATGATGAATGGAGAGGTATGAAAACAGCGGTCTAAAGCCTCAGATACAGTTGAGGATAATTTTTTAAAAATATAAAAGACGTCAAAGAACTCATCCTTTTGTCATAGTATTTCTTTTTGATCGATATTGATTTAAAAAAATAATCCGGATTGCCTTTTCCTGAGGTTTTACTATAATATGGTAAATGGACGACGGATAAATTTCCAATCAACAATATTAAAATACTAAAATGAAAAAAATATGATGACGAATTATTTTTCATTCGTAAAATGATAAAATTGGATTTTCCTGATGTTTTACTATTATACATGGCAAATTGTCGACGGATAAATCTCCACTCATTGGGTGCAGGAGAAAGAAAGTCCGTCGGTCATTGTCGGATAATGATAGAGCGGTGTGGGTATACTCACATATGTCGGCAATATACTCCGCAACGTTTTCATACCTCATTTTGATTATGTTAAAAATAATATTGAGGAATTGTCGTACTAATATAAACTCGAGTTTCTCATATGTGCTTTCACACGATATCACTATCGACAGTGTTAACTCTAGCGTATCCAATCTCCATGTTTCACGGTGAATTTTCGTCTTTCACTGCAAGGTCATGATGATAGTATAGTTGATTCGAAATTAATAAAAATGTCAATATACTCAATAATTTTCTCTTTATGTTGTAGATTTTCTTTATCGTCACAGTGTTACCATTGACAATGTCACAACAGAGGTGGAGATACTGGATACCTCCAGGTGCGAGGTGAGTCCCTCCAATTTATTATTCACATTGTCAATTTTATTTGCCTCACAAACTCCAAGTTTCTCTCACTTCTTCTCTATCTCTACTCACACCGTTTTTATCAAGTCCAACCAACTCGAAAACTCGAAATATGGTATGTTTTTGTTTGGCAAAAAGGTGAGTGGGCATATATGAGTTACGTTGCATTGCCAAGGGTCGAGTATTCGTCATAGACATGGCGCGAGTCGAAATAATGAGCAGACAGGCAGTATCGTAACGTATACTCTATCTATAGGTACACGCTGTTTCTTGTTATCCAGTCATCATTTTAACGTCCTCACGCCAATTCTGTATCTTTTTTTCCTTTTTTTTTATTATTCATTTTGTGCACCTGCCTTTGTACGTCATAATGAATTATCAAGACGTGTGATTGGGTATTGACTGGTAATTAATCATTATTTAACAACAAAAGAAATGAAAAATCTATAGAGATATTGAGTTGAATTTAAATTTTTCATTGATTTTTTCCTAAAATAAGCAATTGTATGATGAAAATTTTCAAAAAGTTTACCATAAATTACGAGACAATGAAATTCAATTGAATGGAAATTTTCCCCTCCACACTGTTGCACAAAACAAACCCCCTCTGTCTCAAATTATAAATGAACATTCAACAGTAAAGAAACACCGATAAATAAAGGTGGACAAGAAGCACGCGCTTCCCCCGCTATCTCGGTCGTTGGGTGACTCTTGACGATAGCGGCAAAACTGCATCCGAACATTTACCTCCATCGTTTTCCTTCTCTCGCGCGGCAGTTATACACAGTCGAACAGATGCATTATACCGAGAATGGGTTGAGTCAGTGGGGAAAAAAAAGGACCTGCCACGTGAAGGTGGATAAGAGCTGTACATCTTTTCCCATTCTATCCCTCCCTCCCTCCCACCCCACCGAGACCTGCATACGTGCCATCAACACCTTTTTATTGCCGCCTCGTCGGTTGTAAAGATGACTTTTTTCTCTCCCTCACGCATTCACCCGCGCAACCGACAATGATTGAAGATGAAAAATGTTGTCTTATAGGCGTCGGTAATTCAGCGATTGAGATGAGGAAGATCAAGTTATATTTTTAAAAGTCGAGGAGAAGGAGGAGGAGATGTTGCAAAGATTTTCATTAGAAAAATTGCGAGCTATTTTTCATGTAATTCTGGTTTTCATATGGTTGTCTCACGTGTTTCAGAATCGTTAAATATTTCTTTTCGCAAACCTCTGAATGAAAATTACAAAGCATAGGGGGAATAATGCCAGTAGTCACAGCGTCAAAACCTCCCCCATGGCTTATGATGCGCACAGAGGGCGTGTCACAACTTGAAACTGCCGTTTCAACCTGTCAATCAATTCAACTGAGTATTCAGGCTCTTTATGTCGTTCCAAGGTGGACGGGGCGGTACCGAATATGGTAGTTGAAGCTACACTGAATTAACTTGAAAATGAAAAACAATTAGAAAAAGCGTTGGAAGGCATCAATTTTTTTTTCAGAATACTTTTTTTTTCTTTTTGATAATTGATTTTGAGAAAAATTTGAAGAAAAAAATGCAAAAATAATTTTCTTAGTAGCATAAAAAATTGCATTTACTTGCAGGAAAATTGTTTTAATATTTAATTTTAAATTCTTTATTGATGAAAAATAAATTTAACTTTCTAAAAATACTCTTGCAATTTTTCTCCTTCATTTTTTCCTCCCGTCGATTTATTATATTTCTGTTGCTATCGCCTGTGGCACTTCAAGTGGCTTTATTATACACGTTACGTCCCCATCGATATTCGGGTGGCTGAATGTTGGGGAAGACAGGTGCAAACATTTGGAGCGCGACGAGACGCCAAAGAACTGAAAACGAGAGAAAAAGAGGTAACAGAGAGAGAGAGAGAGAGAGAGAGAGACAGAAAAATAAGAAAAACACGAGAGATGAAACGAACTGAAAAACGAGGAGTAAAAAAGTTGAAAAGTACAAGCGGAAGAAGACAGAGGCGTCTCGGCGACGCCGTGACTGGCAAGAGGGTGGAGGTGCGGTGGCCGAAAACCAGTTTGCTAAAAACAACCCGGCAATACGGAGGAAATTTCGCGCGGGCTACCGAATTCACTGGGGGCACGAATACATTCACGATTTGCGCATCACCCGTGTAAGACAGGTATATTATTAATTTCAAGAGATTCTTTTTTGTAACCTTGGGTTATTTCTCTCCTGGTTACAATTCCAACGATGCGAATGAAGTAAAAAAGAAGACTTTTAAACCTTGTAAAGAATTTCAATTCAAACAATTCCATTTTTTCAACTGAATACATAATTAACATATTTATTAATTGTGAGTGATTTTGATTTTGGAAAAAAGGACAAATTCTTTTACACCTGAATTAAATTTGGGGGAGAAATGAAAATGACATTTTGCCAAAAGATTATTTCACAATGAAAGTAAACAACTGATTTCAAGAATAAATATTTTGATGGAAATTTATGGTGGCAGGTGGTTAAAGGTCTGGCAAACGAGCCCTCTCCACCGTATCTACCTTTGAACCAATGTGAATGCTAATGACGAGTCCCGTTCTAATATGCCGAGAATGGTGGTGGCTCATCTCGTTTAGGTGTCTCTATGCATCGTCCATCCTTGAAGGATAATCCCTGGAAGAGTCGCCGTCGCGCTCATTATGCCCACACTCGGTTAAACTCACCGATGCAGAGGGGAACTATTATACTATACATGCCAAATGCAAGTAGACTGATGATATTCAGTGAGGGGGAGCACAGCATTAAGCCCGAAGAGGAGGCTGTCAATTAAAGTGATTTTACAGTTTTATTTGATTTTGCAATCGTGAGGGGGAAAACGTCAACAGTGCGAGGAAATTTGAGGTATTGGGTCTCATTGTACGCAGACATTGTAGGGGAGCCCATACGGACAACTTTTAGATTTTTTTTTTCTCATTTTTTCATCAATTTTGTTGACTATCGGTTTTGTATTTTTCTTTCTTTTATATATATATATATCAAGCTGACGAATGGAAGCGAGGGATATATCGTAAATGAATAAATTTTCGAGTACAAAGTCGGCTCGTAAATGCGCGGCAATTTCAAACACCAGTCTGTACACACGTACGTACAAATTGTTAGAGAGTAAAATCCCAGGGTTGAGGTATATAGTATACTGTGTTGCTGGGACTTCCTGGCTATACATGGGGGCCGACTCCCACTTTATTTATTGGTTCTCGTGTCTGTAACGGTCCATACTTTATATATACATATATACACGCCATTGTTTACGTTTTGAATTCATGCCCTGGAATTGTATACGTCTTTGGTGCTGTAATTTGCTTTGGTTCATCGAATTTTATTGAATACTTCAATTATTCCTTCCATTTTCTCCTCAAAAATTCAACTTTTCCCATTAAAGAATCACTAAAATAATTGAAATTGAGAGAACGAATCGAAATTGATTTCCTCTTATTATTTTATGAAAGACATTGACGAGAAAAATTGTTTCTAGAATCCGCATCCATCTTTGATATATTTCAGTAGATAATGGAATCGCTACGTGCAGACATTAGAGCACACCGAGTGGAAGCAAATCGATATAGTTCCCTCCATTTCGATTCCCTCTCGTGATCCTCCACGCCCCGTGGAGCTCTCCCAAGAACCCCTGGTGGTCTTGTATTCTAATTCCATTATACGTAAATCGATTAGTGCATCTGCGCTTGCCAACATCGCAATCACGGCCTGCGCTCATGGGAATACATTAAACTCTGAGGGGGGAGGCATGAGAAAGTATTTGGATGAAGTTCATCATGGTCAGCGACAATTTGGGGAAATGCAAAAATTTACAAACGAAAAAAAAACATCAAATGACTTGACAGTATTCGATACAAATGAATCTTTTCAATTTTGTTAGAGTGATTGGAGTGATGTTTTTTTTTTTTCAACGTCATGAAGTGGAAGAAGAATTGATAAAGCACACACTTATTCTGCTGACCTGGTGACCTCTCACAGCCCACCAAAACATCTCGTTATTTATAATTGGCCCTCTTTCCCTGGAGAATATCTAGAGATGCGATTAAAAAATTAAAGCTTTTTAAAATGAATTTTTGGGTCGATGACGAGAGGAAACAATTTACATTATGATTGGAACGATGGTGAACTGGTTGGCAGTGTCCTCCTGACCGAGTAGTAATTAGGGCCATCATTGGAGGAATAAAAGACAGAGGAGGAATATAAGTGGGAAAGGGGGAGAATAAAATTGAGCGATGAGTGAGAGCACTGGGTCATGCGGTTGAGGTGTAATTCAATAACTGTACACATATACATTCAATGTGTGTTTTTGCGTGGAAATGATATGATTTTATATGATATGTAAAGAAAATTCTCATAAACAACCAAAACTGGTGTAATTTCAATGAATTATTATTTTTCATCAATAAGAAGACAATGCATTTGGCATTTGTGTCATTTATTTTCAACATTTTCCCCTCAAATCACTAGCTATGCGCATAAATAGAGCGGAATAATTTTCTCATTCTTTCGTTTCGTGTTTGGGATTATATATGGGACACTGTGGTAGGCGTACAAATATGTAATTGCACGCGTAAGCGGACAATATGCGGCTTTTGATTATTACCTGAGCACCTTGTTCCCGTAGGCAAGAAAACACCAAAGAAACTTGGCAATAATGTTCTATTTATAGAACGCGTGGGTAACGAGTCTTGAAGCACCGCATTTTCTCGCCGCGAAAACCTCCAGTCTGTGGCTTTGCACTGTGGAGTGCAATTTTTTTTTTACCCCATTACTGAAACTACGAGAAAAGAGAAAAGTCTGGAATCAAATTCACTAGTTTCATTTCATCATTTTGATATTAAATTTTACCAACCCGATCACTTTCCACTATCCAAACTCTCGGCCTCATTTATTCAACATCATAACATGGAAATTGATAACTACCACGAGTCCGAGGAAATAAGAAATAAAATGCCCAGAAGTAGAAATAATAAAATAAACAGCACCAACTATCCTGTTGATTAAATTAAAATCTCTCTTCCGCAATAAAAATTTACACCCATGATGTTTAATTAATCAATCTATCTACTATGATAACCCTAAAATAACCGAAGCGAAAAGAGTATGGAATAATTTTGCGAAAATCCATAAAATGCAGAGTGTAGGGACATCCCGCGGAGAGTGGACTCGTGAACGCCCTCGTTACCGTACAGCAGATAGCGGAGCATTTCCTCTCCTCCACCTCAAGCTGGTATGGATACGCGTGGCCCGTGTGGCTCTATTCCCGTCTCCCTGTGGCATCCCGCTTTGCTGCTATTACGACTACTCACAGCGATTCACCACATAGTAGCAACAAGTTCCCAAGTATTTTACAATGTTGCATAATAAGCCAGTGCACAATGTATACCCTTCGACATAGCTGCCAGCGTCACGATTAAATAAATTTAATATTGAGTAAATCCAAGTTGTGTTTTTTAAACATCATAGTTTTCATTTGCAGTCATTTTATTACTCAAACTTGTACGGTCTGAACTTGAATTTCCATTTCGAATTATACAATTCTATTTTGTATTCACGCTTGAATAAAAAATAGAATTGTATGAGGCATAAAGAAAGAGACGGAGAGAGAATTTCCAACGTCCCTAAGAAGCGTGACGCCAGGGGTTTAGTTCAGCGATGTACGATAGGCGAACCTCTCGAGTTTTTACTTCCTCGATAATAAAGGAACTCCCTTTGTATGACTTGAGGGTAAAAACGTGAAATATCACCGATTACATTTACCATTTTATTCATACCCCTCTCTCTCTCTCTCTCTCTCTGCGTATGGATTTTTAACCCGCAAACGGGTTTATCTGGGTTTTATTATTTGATAGAGTGAGCATGAAGAAAACGAGGTGGATTGAATGCAATTAGTTGGAAATCATGTCAGATGATAAAATATATTTCCGATTAGGTGGGATAAGGAGATAAGTATGTTGGTTTCTTGTTATTGAGGTGATAAGCGATGAACGTGACGTGGGGGCATCATTTGGTGGGTGTTGAGGAGGGTGTAAAAGTCTCAAATTTCCCTGAAATGGGAATTTGTTTCTTTCAACAGTATAGGATTTTTCAATTGTGTCAAATTTTCCGAGAATTAATTAAATAAGCCGTAATACTTTAAACTCCTGCAAACGGAAACAGGAATTATTCCGGCCTTCCAATGCCGTTGTCGGTTGTTATCACTTGTTTACCCTTGCGTCACGAAAGAATTTAAAAACACAAATATTTCCTCATTGAGTGATTCATTCCCCCGTACCGGTCGATCGGCACGACGATAATATTCCACTGATGTTCATCTCTAGTTGGAGAAGTACATCGGTACAAACTTTCCTAGATTCTTATTAGACTTACAATTGCTCATAAATATTTATTGATCGATCTGTATCGGTCCAATTGGACTGTGGGGAGAATCCATCCGCGCAGTGCATTTACAACGGTGTACATCGAGCCTAGGCACATACATTCGTATGAAATGTTGTGCAACGTGTACGTGAAAACGTATTGCATTGTGTAATTCCGAGCGTTCTTACAAACTCCCTCGTCCAAATTAGCTACTTTGGTAATTGCGCGGGGATTTTCACTAGTTAATTATGTAATCATTGCGTTTGGATAATGGGCTTGCCACTGATTAGATCGTTCTCTCGATTTTTTATTGGAAAAAAATAATAATTTTTCTTAGTTGATGGATTGATCGCATGGGAATGATGAAATCCATGGGATAATTTTCCATTATACAATTTTGATGATTCAGTCATGAGGAGCGTAATGGAGGCAGAGGTAATTGCATTATCGTAATTTCTTTCACGTGGAAAATCAACTTTATTGGTCTTGTTGATTGATTTTCTCCTACTTTTTTTTTCTCTTTTTGATGCGAAAGTGTTTTTTAATTAGGAAAAAAAAAATTTTTTTTTCCTCGGAGGGGGTCGTAAAAATGGGGATATGAGTTTTTTAATATCGTAAAATTGGCCACGTGCGGTGCTCTGAGAGTGTATATACACGTCCAACCGTTAATCGGACAACGTCGATAGAAGGAGTCGCAGGACTGCTTATATACGCCGGAAGGTTTTAACATTGTCCGTTCCATTGGGAATCGATTCGCGTGGGCGAACAGCAAACGATGGCAAACACACTCGGTAACACGCCCACCCGGTGACGGAAGAGTTGAGGAAAAATTGTGACAGACCAGAGTCCAGTCTGTCAGTCGAAACAAAAAAACAATGTACTTTTTATTTTGAATATGGTATTTCCCATTATATTTCGTATTTTTCTGATATAATTGAACTTTTACATTTGCACATTTTTACATTTAATTCGAGGAAGACTGAAAAATTTCCTCATGAAATGAACGAAAAATGAGAACCTCTCAATTCCCCAAATATTCAAATTCAACATTATGAAACCTCACACTTCAACATTCCCCGCAAAATTGTATTTTTTATTAATTCGGCATTTTAGGTGAAAAACTCAAAGGATTTTTTGTAGCTGATTGTGAGAAAAATTTCTGCAAAACATGTCTCCATATATTTGTTCACATTTATGTCAATGAAAGAAATAAGAAAAAAGAAGAAAGAAAAAAAATGAGAAAATCTCTCATAATTGGGCAAATATTCAAATCCAACATCATGAAACCTCACACTTCAGCCATTCAAAAGATTCTCCAGAGACCCGGCAAAAACTTGATAAGCACCAGAGTTGGCCTCAGAAATTTTGCAAAAATAATTCACCGATAAAAGAAGAAGTTTAATTCACTTTGGGCCATGTACCCAGCCCTCTTTCTCTCCCCCTCCCGCTCCCTCCGCCATTTATCGCCGTGTTACACGCGATATTTAATTCGACTTGTGCCCCCCCCCCCCCCCCCCCCCCC
>NW_021680360.1:131302-140251 GCF_001412515.2 Diachasma alloeum
CCCCCCCCCCCCCCCCTCCAAGCTCGGGTAAATAACGATCAGTCGCGCTGAATCGCTCCGAGGTACACGAGAATAAAAGGTAGTGCGCGAAGAAAAATAAAAGAGATTGAATTCGGGGCAGCCCTTGTGGTGTGCACTCTTCGACCTTAATCGTTTTTCTCAGGATGGAGGACACGAAGACGCGATTTGTTACGCCCACCAATGCTGCGTTAAACATTGTCGCAATGAGCGAAACAAAAAAAAAATTTTTTTTCTCAGAAGGAGGGATGCGTTAATTAATAATGGATATTGTTAATCGATTGTTTCAGGAGAATGGCTGTTTGTACTCACACATACGGTGGGGCGAGGCATTCGTCATCGTCTACAGTGTGACTTGCAAACGCAGCTTTCAAGAGGCACGGGGACTTCTCAAACAGCTGGCTGATCTTCGTTTACCATCGTACTTCACTGCCCTTCTACTCGGCAACAAACGAGACCTCGATCATGCACGGTGAGTCATTATGATGCTGAATAAATGATCAAGTTAAGTACTGAAATAAATCCAAGAGAAAAAAATATTTGTTTTATTCAACAATTTTTCCTTGTTTTTCTTCTTAAAAATGAGATTTTCATTGAATATACAGCAGAAATTACATACATGGAAATAAAAAATGCTAACAATGCACAACTTTCAACCAACTCCCCCCTGTTTGTTGGCATTATTCTCAGCTGGAAGCTGTACTGTTTGAATAAACCAGAAAATTATGTTTTAAATACGAGCAGTAAAAGCGGTTGGAGTGCATAACTCCCGTTGTAACGAACATAAATAAGATAAATCAAATTCACAATCAAATAAATTTTCTTTGAAATCGATTGAATTCTTTTAGCATCGGATTAACACAGTTTCCCAATGCTTGTTTTACATTTACTTTTTTCATTTATCTATTTTTGTCGTCGGCTGCAAGACAAATGGGTGTATTAATAAACCATAAGAAAATAATAAAGATGTGAAATTTTATTTCATTTCATTGAAAAATTCATCCGCTTTTTTTTCCCGTCAGGCTGAATTGAATGGATTTCTCAATATGTCTGATTTTTCAAAGTATTTTGGCTTGAATGAGTTAATGTGGCCAAGGAGGGAGGTTGGCTCACTTTCCACCTTGCGCCAGCGTGTAATAGGATCTGAGCGTCGCGTTTCCTGGATGATTTCGAAAAGGCGGTCGTTCTCATTGCACGCGACTTTAAAATCTTTTATTTTCCCTCTCTCACCGATCAATCTGTTCTCTCTTTGAGTTTTAATTTTCAACTCGAACATTTATCGTTGGTCTGTCTGGTCACTTAGAAAACGCAATCTACAACTTAATTTATTTAAATTTTTATTACAATGAGAGATGTAAATTTCATGATTTTTCTGCCCTCCGGCCGGAAAGCGTCAACTTCCTGGCCGCGGCGCCAAACGAAGTTGCCACTTTCCGGCTGCGTCGAGCAGAAAAATAGTATACACACCTTGGCCAGTAAATATAAGAAAGCCTCAGATCACATGTTTGTCGACCTCGGCTTCGCCTCGGCCAACAATTACATGTGATCTGAGACATTCCTTACTTTACTGGCCGAGGTGTGTAATCTACTATTTCATATATTTTTCATATATATATAAAATTACAATTTTTTGTAAAATAGTCATGAAAACAACAATGAAATTACTCTCCCCTTTATTCATATTTCATTCAACCTGACACTCGATGGCATAAAATACATAATACCTTTGGTTAAAAAAAAAGTCCCCTGAAAATCTGAACACGTATCTTGAGATTCGAGCAAGATGTTAACGTCTCTCCGAGTCGCACATTACAATTCGACATTCCTCTTTCGTTCAGCGTTCGCCCATGCAGAAAGCCACCGTTAAATATAAATAATAAAAAAAAAAGCGAAAAATCGCTGACTAAAAAAAAAATGTTCGAGAAGAGAGGGAGAATCAAAGTGCAATAAAGAGTACCACTGGAACAGAAATAAAAGAGAGGGAGCCTGCAAGTACGAGAAAAAGAAAATTGAAGAGAAGGAGAAATACAAGGAGGAATGAGTGTTTTAACCAGTTTTCTGCCCATTTGCCCTGTTGACAATTTCAAGATCCCGGTGCACCGATAAGTTTATTAATATGCAATTTAACGCCGGATATATTATACACACAGCTCGTCGCCATTTTGCATTCGACATAGTTGTCCCGTCGGTTCATCTTCTCTTTTATTCTTTTTCCACGCTTTTTCCTAATCTTTATGGACCTCCATTAAGGCGACGAGTGGCAACTACTGGTGATTTTTACCTTCGAAATAAAATTTACGGGATTGAGAATAAACGAGTTGGAAAAAAAGAATAAAAAAAAAAAAGAAAATGAGTGCTAATAAATGTTAAGGGATGTGGCCTGCCTGTCCAAGCGTACAAACCAATGAACTCTTTCTACCGGTGTTTTCTTTCTTTATTTATAATTCTCGTTAAAACCACGACCTTGTCGTATATGAGACGCCAAGGAACGTTTATCACCGTGTCATAAAGACAGGAATGGCAATTAAATATTTTACCGAATCTTTTTCCGCCCAATTTAAATATGCATAATTTGAATTTTTGTAGTTTCGTTCATGAATTCAACCCCAGTTTTCAAGCTTTTTCTTTAGTTTATTAATTGAAAAGAAGAAGATATTTTCATTAAATTAAATGCATAAATTATTCTCGAGCGGCGGAAGTGCATCCGGACAAATGACAGTATTAGGGTATGCTCGACCGTGAACCACTGCACAACCAAGCACACTTGTATTCTCGTATTGCTACTCACGTGGGTGATGATTCGTGATATAAAATAGGCCGACGGATTAACGGTAGTGAGACATAGTGCATTTTAAAAACAACTGGCATTCTCGTATACGCATATCCATCGGAATGAAAATTGTGTGTTGAACAACCACCCACGCCATCATCCTCCACTAACCGAGAGGAATTCACGAATATTTCAGCATGTATTCGTGAATTTAATTGCACTCATAAATATCTTTTTAAGTTGGCCGTCTGGAGTTCAATGGTACTCTTGGATTCTTAACCCTCTGCATTTCACTTGAGATACTTGCATATGCATACTTATCTCTCATCATTATTGTTAATTGTTAACACTCTTACTGCGATGAGATTTGATAAAATCAAATGCTTCATTGGCCTCTTCTGTTTTGTTAAATTGCAGAGAGGTGTGTGTAGACGAGGGTCAACAGCTGTCTCTAGCCCACGGTTGTCAATTCTACGAAGTGAGTGCCGCCGAGAGTCCCGCGGGTGCAGCTCTAGCCTTTCAAGCGCTGCTGCGTGAAGCGCGATCGGTTCAATTACTTCGGGCCCTTCCAATAAGACGAAAACTCGGTGTCCACTCGGTGTCGAGAGTTCTAGGCACAATATTCGGTAAGAACACGACGAAAGACAGGAAGAAGAGGCCATCGTTGAGCATATGACGCCTCCTGTGCGCCCTCCTGCTCGGAGGACGTGACGAACCTGAGAAACGCACTAATGTCATTGTTCTCAGCAGCAATGTCTACGCCAATCGTTGAGTAACATTTGTCCCCGGGGATGGAAAGTCCTCGGGTTGTGCTATCGGTGGTTCGTTACGCCTCAGCCCTCACTCATCTCTCGGGGAGGATTCGGAGATGTAGGCTCTCTCCTTGTGGAGTTTGGACTTGACTTCATGCCGGAGAAATTGTCAAATTAATGCGGAGGTCGCACGAGAATCAGTTGAAAGTCGAGATGAAGACTACTGGGACCTGAATTGCGATGAGGTGTGCAATTGATAGTGAACAACTGGTGTTCTTCAACAGTGAAACCACCACCTTATTTTGTGAAATTGAAATTGAATTGAATCAATTGTCAAGTGGTGCGAATTCCATTTCTTGAACACCATTTTTTTTTTATTGCAAGTTTTATATTGCATGAAATGATTTTTAAAAAATGAGGAAAAATCAAAAAGTTACAGTCATAATGCAGGTATTTTGGATGCAACATTTTTCATTCAATATTCATATCCAGCAACAAGAAAATTTAATTCTGAATCGGATAATAAATAAATGAAAAAATGCCATTTCGTGGCAGTTATGTGATATCCCTTCAACATCCTCATACCCCCCAATAATGTAAAAAAATTCCACTCTCATTCCAATTAATCAGAAAAATCGTATACAATTTTGTATTCATTACAAACTGTCATGTAGCTTTTTACCCATTGGAATTAATGTTTTGAAACTCGCCCATCCACTGCCATTCATTTTACTTAATTTTTCCTGCCCAATGTAAAAAAAAAAACGAAAGAAAAAAACCAAGTGTCCAACGTGTCCGGATGGCCGGAGAAAACGGTACGAGGAGGCATCGTCAATTCACTTTCCAAAATTTTATATATACAACAGTGGGAGAAAAAAGAAGATGTATCCACGTTTCACTTAATGCTTGAATTAATTGTTGCCCGATGACGTTGTTTCGTTGGTGATTAAAATGTCAGTGTACCGAGTGAATGAGGGATGCTCCTAAGTCGATTATTTTTAATGATATGATTATTTGCAATTTTTTGAAGATAAATCCAAGGCACTTATTGACTATTTCCATTTGTCTTTGTAAATAAAAAAATATTTATCTGTTGATTCCTTCATCGAGAAATAAAAAGGGTTGAACAATTTTTATCGCCAGAAATTCTTGATCCTTATCACTTGGATTTTCTTGAATGCCATGAGTGATTACAGTGTGAGAGTTGATGTTTATATTTTAATGATAAAACAGATGATGTGCTGCTTCTTGCGTCACCTTGATGAAGGTTGCTTTACAATTAAGACTGTAAAACTTTCTTGTGTACATAGTGTGATTATGGAGTGCCTTAATAAAGGCCAATGATTATCGATAGGTCGATGTTAAATACATTCCAAAACAATTTGATGATTTTTGCAAATTGATAATGTATTTGAGTGCTAGTCACTTGGATTAAATTGATGAATAAATTTTTTTTTTGTTAAATTTGAACAAAAACTATGGTGTTTTGAATAATTATCCTGAATATCCTTATTTTTATTTCTCATTTTTATTTATACTCGTCACGTTGCATTCCATTCACTATTCATCAAAGTCATGATATTAATCAAACGATTTAATTGTCATTTTGTGTCTGTGTTGATGAATTAATTGGCAAAGTACAAGATAAAATATAATGAAGTATGAAAACATTTCTTTCTCAGTTAATAATCGTCGAGTGAGTAGCGACCGGTTTGGAGCCACCGTTTGGCCCCTTTGGCGGATTCATTTCGATGTGACCTTGACCTTGATTCGGATATGTTTTTGGTCCTGCAAGATTTATTCCTGATAAATTACGCATTATTAAGGATTTTTTTGCCATTTTTGGGATGATTGAAGTGATGTCATTAAACTTTTCAAGATTGATATTCCCAAATCAAAATGCATCCTGGACTAAATGTGAGATATGCATCATGGATTGAATGGGCAGTATTAACATTTTTAGAGTGATATTGATAAGAAAAATTTGCTATAATAAAATTAAAATAATTTTCCTCACTTTCCAATGGAGTTCCTTCACCTTAAAATATTCATCAAAAAATATGAAAAAAAAAAAAAAAAACAAAGAATGACACCACTCAAATGAATACAAATTTTCTCTCATCTGAGAGCTGAAAATTGCGGTCGTGAATAAAAATAGCCACAGCACGGAGCACGGGTTGAGATTTCAGTGTGACACATTGGTCCAAGACTAATTGACGGGTTGACTCACTGAACGATTTACCATACTACAAGTCGAACAAGTTCTAGATGTTTTGTGCGAATAATCCCAGGAGTGTGTGTGTGTGGGGGGGGGGGGGGTTCATCCTTGCTATTCGGGCCAAGGTTTTGGGCTCACCGGAGTGTGGCACATCTTCGCTGAATCTCTTTCATATTCCAAAATAACACCGCAAAATGCGTTGAACTGTGGATGTAAACATACTCCCTGTCGTGAGCTGGGGTTATTAACGCCTCGTGAAAAAATGAATGAATAAAAGAATAGAAAGAGAAAGAGAAAGAGAGAGAGAGAGAGAGAGAGAGAGAGAGAGAGAGAGAGAGACAGAGAGTGTGTAGGATCGTTTATCAATTTTCACTGTGGCCTTGGCTTCCTTTTTATCATTGTAAATAGAGCAAAGTGTACTTCACAAATG
Organism: Diachasma alloeum; assembly: GCF_001412515.2. Taxonomy (NCBI): domain Eukaryota; kingdom Metazoa; phylum Arthropoda; class Insecta; order Hymenoptera; family Braconidae; genus Diachasma; species Diachasma alloeum. The sequence continues at coordinate 137,491 of NW_021680360.1, forward strand.
GCAAATTTCATGGACAATTGACTAGTAATTTTCAGGAAAGTGATACTAAATTCGATTTCGAGGTTAATAAATAATGAAATTTCAAATTACACTGAAAATGAAATAAAATTCCAAATTTTTGAGTAGTAGAAAAACGAGAGTTCCCCAACTATTAACTTGAATTTTCACTCTGAAATTTCAGTGAAACTGTGTGATGAAAATTTCCAAAAAGTGTATGTTAATGAAATGTTTTTCATAAAAAAAAAAAAAAAAAAAAAAAATAAGTTTGCTATAAAACGGTATTATACTGTACTATAATTCAAATTGAGAGAATGGTGTAAGGGCATTTCACATATGGTCATGAGTAAAATAAGACAGAGTAGTAAGAGAGGAGAAGGAGGAGTACAGTGGTGCCTTGTGCGGTTGCATCTGAAGTCGTGACTCAAGCCAAGGTCGTAGGTCGTAGTTGCGCCTGCACCTTGCCACCTATCCACCTTCGGATGCTAAGGGGGGTTATAACCAGGGATATACATATAGGAGGAACTAAGCGTGCAGTCTTATAGTCTAGCCTCGGGCGAGAGTTTGAAATTTAATACATGCGCATAACTCCCTCTCCTTGCACTACCCCGGCATATATATATATATAATCCGTGTTGTAAACTCTTCAGGCCCAGCTAAAAGGGATGCAAGTTAAACTCGTGCACCTTTTCACTTGTCCTTTTGGAGCAATACGGACGCCCTCTGATTGTGCAGAGGCTCTACTGCACGCCAATTCTTGGAAACATGGTTTTTAATGTATTTTATTCATCGCTTGTCCAACATTTTTTCATCGTGGAATAAAATTAGTAGCAAAGTTGTTCAATGGAAGATTATCTTGAAAATGTCAAGAGAATGTTAAAAAAAAAGAAGGGGAAAAAATTGTCCATCAACTGGTACAATAGAAAATATAAAGGTTCACATGAAAATAGCAACGCATTGACCTCTCGACATACGATCGATACTCATCGACACCCCTGAGGGTCTGTAATAATCTAGAGTAAGACGTGTGCATTAAACCAAGGCGAATTCAACGTGAAGTGTGAATTTTCCCTAGCTCGTAACCGAGCTTTTGCAAACCTCTGCAGACATTTGAAATTGAGAAACCCCTCGCAACACCTAAGGGACTTTGACTCGGCGACAATGTCCAAACAGGATGGAAGGAATAGAGAATTTGCCGAGCGTTGGCTGCATAAACTCTAAAACTGAGAATAGTAATAAATTAACGTGGCTTTATCGACGCAAAGGGAACGTTTATCTTCGGTATAAGATGAAGTAGAGTAGAGATTGGTTGGTCTTAGCATTGGGTATAACACTCGTTTGAGAGTTTCTTTTGGACAAAAAAATTGAGAGAACGGCCAGCAGTTGGTAATACGACACCTCAACCTGACTAGCGAGGAATGTACTATGTTGCCTGCGTACTCTTTAACATGAAGGGGTAAAAAAATAAGAAAAAACAAAAAAAGGGGAGAGAAACACCAAGTTGGAATCTCTCGCATGTCCCGAAACACCTGGTAATTCTAAACCCGATTTTTAAAATGCCCCCCCTCGCCAATCGTCGCCTGTCACGCTTGTATTATTCTCACATTTTTTGGTTTACATATTGAGACGTTGAGTTTGGTAGGCTCACCATTGACGTTATTCAAATTCGTGTCTTGACAATGTCTTAATTTAATGTCAATGTGTATTAGCTAAATTAGCTAATTTCTTTTTGTGAAATTATGAATTACCCCTATTTGTATTTGAGATATGCCATCAATGTTTTGACGCTGAGAGTAACTCGAGATATCGAGCACATGTGTCTGTTCAATGTGGTTACAATGTTGTGACTACCTCGGAAATCGATAACTCTTATTTACTGATTGTAGTATCCCACTTCCGGTCTGGAATAAAGGAATTTGATACACCCAGAATCTGTATGAGAGAAATTTTATTCACGACTGAAGAGTGTCGTGGACCTTTGTAACGTGGGAGCTGACAGAGTTATATATAAACATTAGAAATAGCCAAGTCTTGGAATAAAAATGGAATTCAACATTCTCTATCTCCACTGGTGATCGTTTTACGGAAAAGAAACATGGCATGAGAATTATCAACATATTCTATTCTATTAATTTTCGAGATTATTTCACTGGACAATACCAGAACAACAGTGAAACACCAGGACAATTGATTTTTATTATCAGTTGATTACACCAGGGCAATTTAAAAAAAATCAAGCTTTTCACCCTTGACGCTTTAAAAAAAAAATGATTTTGGAAAAAGTTGACTTTTGTCCATTGAATGAATATACAATTATTTCTGCGATTTCATTGGACCTACAAAAGGTTCACTATTCGGGAAACTTTGCCAAAATGGCCAAATGGGCCACCAATGGATCAGAGCTGATGTTGAATGAAAAAATAAAAGAGAGAGAGAGAGAGAGAAACAAGGCACTGACCTTGAAAAAATAAAAGAATAATAGAATTAAATTAATGGAAATGGCATTGAATCCAATCCTCCCCGTGTTATCTCACGTACGCTCTTATCAAATGTGAATGAGACGTTGTGCGATAAATTACCCAGCGTCTCTTTAAAGCCCAACTGTATAGTTATCTCGATGAGCGAGCCACTTTCGGATTGTGCAAAACACGCAAGCGATTCTCGATCTCTCGATCCCTATAGTGATGCCGAGAGGGCTCTCGTAAGCTCTCTCTCCCCTCCCCATTCACACAGCAACTCCATCCCCACCCTCAGTCTCACACTC
>NW_021680360.1:141130-148447 GCF_001412515.2 Diachasma alloeum
GTCCTCACGAGTTTAGCCCCCTCCCCCCCCCCAACACGATAATATCCTCAGTGTAAAATACGAATGCACTGTAAAAATTGAAAAGGGGCAGTATTGTAGGGTATCTCATTGACTGTTTGGACGTTGGTACAGATGAAGCGCATGCGCAACACTCTGGAGGGTCTATTAACTCGGATAGTTGAGTGTACATACCGGCATTTTCGATACAATGTTAGATACCACTCATGTGACTTTACAGGCCTCTCGTGATATTTTCTGACTGAGTTTTACTCGCATATACGATCTTACCGGGGGTCTTTCACTATTTTATTGGGTTGGGATGGGGAAGTGGAAATGGAATATAAGGAAGTCGTTTGAGGAGCCTGTTGAGCATTGAATAGGTCAATTACGGAAATGTTGAAATTTTTTAAATCTTTCAGTTGCCATAAGGGCCAAGAACATGTGTTTTTTCGGAAAAGATCCACATTATGAGCTCAATCAAAATGATTCATAACTAATCGTTCAACAAGCCCTCCCCTCTTTATCATCTAGCATTATTCCATTAATATATCACAATAAACCATTAACTCTCTGATTCCTCAGAAATCGTCATTTTATTATCTAAAAAATTTTCGTACAAAAAAAAAAGAAAAAAAAAACTCATATGAATAATGGTTGAAGCCGCCAGTGGAATGACTGTACACCGTATTATATCCCCGTTGTCGAGATAGACGAGAAGCGACCAGTTATATATGAACCTTTCTATCCATTACGTCGTTTGGTAAAGGAACGAATAAAATAGAGATGTATTGTCTTTACACGGGAAGTTGTAAGGCCAGAAGGTACACTGCCATTTATTACATCTCGTGGTAACGACTATGGGCGTGCTAGGGTAGTGCGACTCACCAGCCAACTTATCCTTTATAACCCAAGTTTTAAACGTATGTAATGTGTGTGTGTGTGTGTGTATGTATGTATGGGGAGGGGGGAAATACTGGCGATGGAGAATCAGGCAACGACTGAAATGCCGGGCGTGTGTCCAGGAAACATAAAATCAGGCGAGTCACTCTGTGGTACTCCTTGGAGGACACGTTGGTGGTCTTAGAAGGACTATCCTCCGACCATTCATTTTCAGTTTCCTGGACTGTTACAATTTTTATCGAGTTGTCATACAGCAGTTTAGAGCCGTATCATTTCTGGGGATTATGTCGATGATAACGGCGGCTGAGATTTATGCACGATTTATGAACGATTCCTCAATTGACATTCTGCGATGAAGTAGTAATATTGCTCGTCTGACTTGGTTGTGCGTTACATATTGTCATATTAAGGCCATTGATAATTGGAGCTTGGATAAAGTCCTCATTATTATTCGATTAAATTTCGTGGAATTTCTCTTTTTTTTTGTCGGCGCGTCACACGTTTTTTAGAAATTTAGTCATTGAAAATTCCAAATTTTATGGAAAAATCATTGAGAAATGTTAATTTTCGTGAAATCCCGCAGGCATTGAAAATTTAAATAATTTGTGCAAGTGAACGCTCCCTCAATCATTATCCCTGGATGGAATAATAGAACATTTTCATTACGATTCGATTAATTATTGCCCATCAATTAATACGAGCAATGCTTCATTATGAGAAGAGAAAACAAAGTGAAATTAATTTATTTTACATTTCCATAGTTGAGGATGGGTTTTCAACGAGTGAGATTATTAAGTGACAGAGAAAGTTCACACTATTTAGTTATCATTGAAGACGAGGGATCTTCACCCTCGTGACAATGCCGGGAACATAACTGAGATAGGTAAGTTTGCATCGCTTCTAATTACTTTCTCCCACAAACTCCCAGAGCTTTTTTTCTAACTCAGAGGCATGGGAGGCGGCTCGAATAGAACGTGATAGTGATAGTATTTAGAGTCTCAATGTCAGATTAATTTCCAATGAATGTTGTAACCTTTTAAGTCTGGTATGTTTTGATTTTATTTTCTAGGACTGCAATATTACTCTGTTATTTTTTTAACCTTATCTGGAGTCCATTAAGTACTTATCGACGCCCCCCCAGTGTTCACCATCTCGATCATTCACCGTTTAGGACAGCAGACATGCTTTTGGGAGGAGATATATGAGAGAGGAAAAAAGTTGGAGACTTAAAAGTACCGGTTAGATCGCCATTGGTAATCGATACAGGGCCATTTCAAATATTGTGAGTGTCTTTCAATCGAGCGTCAGGCCCTACAGGAGCTTTTATTCTTTAGTTTATCACCTGTATCCATTAGGCTCCTCTGATTTAACCTCTCACTTGTCAATTTTGTGATTGAAAAAAAAAAAAAAACCGCTGAATTTCGAAGGGATAAAAATGCCCGGTGCTACATGGGACAGTTGAACATGGATTATAGAAAGGAATGCGCTCAGCACGAGGGGCTATTCAGCGACCTAGAAACACATTATCGCAATAAATGTTGTGCAGACCTACTGACACGCCCAACAGGTCTTATCGTTTTTTTCGCGGTTCAATCAAACTGTTTTTTTTTGTCAGTCATTTTATTATGTCCAACCCTTTTATCGGGATTTCAACACCTCAGTGTATTCATAAATTAAAAATATGAATGGTTTATCTGATGTATGAATATGTAGTGGTTTTATTCTCTTTGCAATTTATTCGAGTTATTTCATTTATTAAAGTAATGAAGTAATAAAGAAAAGAAAAAAAGACGACTGATTAATCTTGAATTGAGATGAATATTTTGGGATATTCCTGCCTTTGTCACATGGACGATAAAATATTACTCAACTGAAGTTGAGAATTTCTTCTCCCCCTTTCAAGCATACTACGTTCTAATCGTCACGTATTAAAGTGTTTATATGCGCAATGTGTTTTGCTGGTTTGAACTTCTGCATGTGATAAATTTGTCAACGAGTCTAAATATGAATAGGACAAACGCAGAGTATGTATTAAATCCTTTGAAGGCCCTCCCTGGAGTTGACTGATATGGATGAAAAACAATTGACATGAGAGCAAAGTCTCTTTTCGAGGGTTATTTTAAAAAATAAATAAATCAAATGAGAAAATGCATTTTTAATTCTGATGAGCTCTTAGGCACGTGTAGGCGGATTCTTGGCGGGGTCCTTCTTCCGTTCTCACGATGACTTGCAACCCGGATGCATAATTTTTCCTACCTTCCTACCACTCGACCCCTCCAGCAACTTGAACTCGAGACTTGATTATATGCACTTTCATTAGTCGCCCCACGCGATGATACTCATTCATGAACATATTATCGAACGATGCGTGCTCATTGTTCCCTTGACTCTTTTCAATCACCATTTTGCTTATTCCGATTTATTTTTTATGCAATTAATCGGTGGTTGATTACAAATTTAAGGGGAATAAAGTGAGGTATGTCACGTGTGGCTTATAGAGAGAAATTTCATGATGGTCGATGGTGGTCAATTGACGAAAATTATATGACTTTAAATTTAATTTCATATGAAATAAAAAAAAAAACTTGCAAAATGTGATAAACTTCAATAGGTCCTATTGAAATTCAAATCGAATCTATACATTCGAGGAAGAAATTTTGATCATGAAAATTGAATTATTTACAACTTGGGAAAAGTTACAGCATAAATAAATAAGGAAATTATCTCGACTTTCCAATAATCTAAGAACTCCATTTCCCTTATTGCGTCACTCATCAATAGAACCGATGATTATTCAATGATGTTATTAGATTCATTAAAAAAAAAAAAATTATTTTTAGCGATTCCCCTAGATTGAGGAAACACTTCGTGAAAGATGTCTCAAGGTCAAGTTAAATGGACGTATTCAACGAATTGATTGAACGTTTATAGCTTGGTGTTCTATAAATCGATGCAAAATATACTGAAAATAGTTCTGTTTGTTTTCACGAATTATTGACATTGGATGAGAGTCATATACTCTCATTCGTATGTGACAATTCGCACAGGCTTTCTCAATTAATAGACTTCAAATGGAGTATTTTTTAAAAAATTCAAGTGGATGCAGATGTCACTAGAGCCATTTTTCCTGTTCCTGTGTATATAAAGTTTAAAATGCATTTGTTGCCATCATTATCGAATTATTGTGATGCGACAATGGAGATAACTGGATATTCATAAAATTGAATACTATTTCAAAATGATTCATCCTTTGTTTTGGAATTTCAACAAATCCAAAAACACATAAACCACTGGCTTAATCCGTAAACATTTTACTCACATCTCCCAGTCAACTTCCCAAATTTATTTTCAGATGTCTCAACTCCACAAATAGAAACTCTGGATGATATTATCGTCCTGATTAATGATGAAAATAGTTAAAAATCACGGATGATCAAACACCCAGACGTTTGAGTCAAAATATAATGAAATATTATTTGTAATGTGCGCCAAAAATCGAGTTGCAAAATTACCCAAATATGAATTTAACGAAATTTTGCATTTTTTTTTGTTTTTTCCAATTTTTCAAATTTCTATTTCTTCTAAATGATGAACAATAAAAAACGGCAATTAATGTAAAATTTGTCGGTTCAACTTATAAAATGGGTCACACGAGCGAAGTGAGTGACCGGTACTGATTTTTAAAATTCATGGCACATTCCCAGAGAAATCCAAGTGAGTGCAACCGATAACTCCTTCATTTTTCATTCTTTAATAATAAATTATCGAAAACATGTATCAATCGTCCTTGGAAAATGTATTTTTGTCAAAAGTAAATGACAAATTGGAATGAATGGAGAGAATAGTGTTTTTAAAAAATCATGAATAAATCTGAATAAAACGCATTCTCAATGATTTTCAGGGACAAAGAGTTGCATGGTGACTGGAAAAATATTCGAATCCATCTCTGACGTCTTTGCATAAGCATAACATATCTCGTTATCATTTGTGTTTATTCTTAACTAGTATAAAACAAAGAAAACAAGAAAAAAAACGAATCATGCAATAATAGGGGCAACGTTTTCTCACAGTGTGACGTTTCAGTTGCAGTTCACCATATAGAGTTGGTGGAAAATGTCATGAGTGGGGTACATACCTTGAATTAAAAAGTTGGTAAAAAGAAGCAAGAAGAAGAGATACTGAGGCGGGCATTGACAGGCGTACGGTGTTTTGCTCCATTCTAATGTCGCAGCAAGCCACGTCTGCATTTTGCTTCGGAAAGTAAGTCGATCTTATCGTCGTTGGGAGTCCACGAGGGGTTCTCCGGGTACCAATGCTCGCTCTGTCAAGATAAAGAATTTGCTCAATATAAAATTCATAAAAATTACTAAAATATATTCATTTGTGCAGTGACAAATAGAAATAAAAATTTGAAGAAAAAAAACAATTGTTTTTCCGAGGCGAAAAAATTGCCAATAAATTTTCCACTTTTTTTTCCTACTTGAGCTAAAACAAAATTTGTTTTTTCATTGACTTAATAACTCTCTCTCCCTTGGCCTTCGTTTTTTTCCCCTCTCGTACACAAAATATAACCCACACAATCTCCACGCGGTGAGCAATCTCTCCGTGCTTGCGGCTTCACGGTATCTTTTTTTTGTCTGCTCTTTATATCGCAGGCCAAATTCCGATATATACGCGACCTGTTATTTTTAAAGGTAAGAGAGAAAAAAAAATAAATGAGGAGGAGTACGGCGCCCCTGTGTCCACGCTGGGATCTTGGTTTCATTGCAAATGAGGGAAAAGACAAAAAGAAAAAATGAAAGGGCTTTACGCCTTGGGCTACTTTAAAGTAATGGCTTTTTATTGCGTGCCTGGGTGGTACCAATTTGGCATTAGTCCAGTAGATGACGAATTCCCCATGTGGGTTAATACCCTCATCTTCCATTTCCAGGTGACAGGGGCACCTGAGTATTTGTTGGATATTCAACTATTTGGAAACATATTCGAAAAATGTAAAGAAATTGATTTATAAAACAATTACTTTTCTACCAAAGGACATTGCCCATCGATTTTCCGTCCTGAAAATAACCAGAACGTCCATACAATTTCCGTGATAAGATCGTTTGACTCAATAAGATACCCCGGTAACGGTAAAACCCCGCGATGTTCAAAAGTATCTATTTCAACTACTAAACTCAGGCATGCACATATTTTCATCATTGCGACACTGAAAAAAAAAAAAAAATGAAAAAAAAAAGACAAAAAATGGCATGTTTATGACTACCGTATAATAGCGCCTATATATAGCTTACTACTAGATGATTATCAAATTGAGGGGGAATTTTAATCGTGGCCCAAACAAAATTGATATTTCCGCGGTTATCTCTAATTGAGACACAACGTTTACAAGGGTATGTATATCGCATTACGAGAATTTATGTGCACTTTCGTTTGCATTCCAACTAGATAGCTGAGGAACGCCGAAGTAGTCTATAGGCTACGCAGAATCAAAACTGGATTATTAAAATTTATATGAGCGATAGAGAGTTCATTATTTATAGTGACCGGAGGTTTATTATTTAACGATGAGATGCAGAGACTAATGTACTGAGCAATCGGAATTACATGGAGAAAAAACTTGAAGAAAAATTCCGTGGTACTGCGCTATTCATTAAAATATTATTTTACACACATTTTTCCCTCTAAGATAAGAATCTGAATAGAAAAAATATAAAAAAAAAATATCGTGCATTCATTTGCAAATGTAAAATTTTTATTACCAACGAAACCAAAGACCTTTCAAGATAGTGAGGATTATTCACCCCTGTATCTCCTAAGAGTTACTAAACATCTCTCGACTCCCAGACATCGATATACCTACCCCAGCTAATGCGACACGATAGTTTCCAATGAATAATTAATGAGACAATTCGATAGGATCGTCCTCAAGAGGATGTCCATTTGAATGATGGAAATAATAACTGTGGTGTATAGTATATTGAGGGGAAATACCTCATCGCCAAGTGTAAAGGGCAGTTGAAAGTCTCAGATCATTTTCTAGAAAGGGCTTTGGCACAACTCGACTCGGCCCACGCGCCATCCAGTTGCCCTCCAGCCTCGCGCCTCTATGCAACCACGTGATTTATGAATGTCTCGATTTATTATATTTAAACTAGTGCATAGGGTCATCGAGCGATGTCGCTGGAATTCTCCAATGCCCAATTTACTTTTTCCAATTCTACTGTTCTTCCAACCAATTGACTCTGAATTAATTTTATTGCCATCCCAAAAACCGCACTGAATAGTGGGTCACCCGCTGCCCGATAATTCACCAATTGCCTCAGAGAGAGATTGCTTCCTATAACTGCAATTATTCTCTGCCCTCGAACGCCTTCATTGTCTCCTTTTTAGTTTTTTTTCTTTTTTTTTTTTTTTTTT
>NW_021680360.1:148457-148673 GCF_001412515.2 Diachasma alloeum
TTTTTTGTTTTTTTTTTTTTTTTTTTTTTTTTTTCTCTTCTTCATCACCCCGCGCGGAGAGAATAATAAAAGTGATCGACAAAAAATAAAAAAATAAAAAAATGGCAAATGAGAGTAAGGATGACTCACGCTCGAGGCGTGATGGAGATTCGGGAGATACGATGCGAGTAGGTAAAAATTATGGAAAAAAAGAATATATATATATATATATATATA
>NW_021680360.1:149980-179074 GCF_001412515.2 Diachasma alloeum
ATATATATATATATATATATATATATATATACATATGTGAGGGATTTTTAGAAGAAAATGAATAAAAAAAATACTTGTCCATTTTAGCCCCGGTTTATTACCCGTAATCTACATTTCGCCGGCTCGGCCGGCTCTAATCCCGGAGAATGTCGGCCGCGTGCGCCACTCTGAGTAATCTACATATATTATGCATCATAGATAAGGATCAAATGGCTGGGCGCATCAGAATTATCCCCACTACACGTGTGCGTCGCGCCGATCGTGTTCCATGAGTTTAGCAGACACCACCGGAAGTCAATGACGTTGGGTGAGATGACGGAATCTGGTGTGAACCAATTACCCATCACTATGATCATTATTTTTATCGGATTAGGGTTTTTCCCCCGGCTGGATAAGTGATATTGTGTGACTAGAATATTATTGATGAAATTAACCATCACAGATTGATTGTCTCTCGTTGTTTGGAAGTTTGGTCATCCTCCATCAATTTAATTTCACCAACTTTGATATCTCACTGTTATCATTTTAGTGAAGTGGAACTTGGAGTATAAAACACCGAGGTGAAAGGAATTTTGGCACAAAGGTTTATTGACTTGGAGACGGTATCATAATCCATCGAAAGATGAAGTTACGTGTGATGGGTATTATCGCTTTTTTGGCTGCTGCGGCATTCATTTCTCAAGTAAGTTTTATTATTATTTACCTCTAAAGACAGTGCAACAATAATAATTCAAGTACTCTCATAAATTTTCATCTGATGATTCTAGGGTGAAGCAACTTTCGCTGAAGACCTGAATAGTACAATCTCGAAAGTTCACAACATCAGATTATCCCTGACGTTGTATAAGTCGCAGATAGTAATACAAGAGAGTACTAAATTCCAAGTTGTTATAGAGGCGTCGCGACGCCAGGGGATTTTAACGATTGGCACTGCACTTAATGTAAGTTGCAATTAACTAGAAAAATTTCATTAGAATTAAATCTTTGGCACTAATTCTTCCACACAATCTTGTTTTTTTGTTGTTGTTTTTTTTTAATTCCAGAATTGGGAAGATGAAAAGTGCAAGAAGCTATTAATATCCAAGGCCCCGGTAATTTTGAAAATGGTAGATGGAATTTTGTTGAAATGTTTTGGTGATAACCTGCCTCGTTGGAATTCATACGCATCAGAAATTGATAAACTCATAGCTGTGAGTATTAATACGACTAGAATTGTGCACTGTTGGAAAAAAAAATGGAACACTTTTCTGGACACTCGACTATTAATTTTTCAAGAGAGTGAAACTGAATGTCATTTCGAGGGGAGATAAAAATGATAAAATTTTAATTTCACGGAAAATTCAATGAAATTTCAAATTATTTTCATGATATGTAAAAAATTTTCGAGAATAATTGACCTAAAATTTTTTCCATCTAAATTTTCCAATAGTCTAGCAAAATGTTGTTTAGAAGTTATTTTACATTTCCATTTTAACACATGACTACTCACATGACTAGATTGGCGAAACAATCGCGGCGCAGGGTAACATAATGACAAGTTTTTGCTCCAAGTCTTCTGATGGCTTTGAGCCATGCTTGGAGGAAAATCTACCGTACATGATGAATTTAGCTGAATCCTACGAACGAGCGGAAGTAGAGCTGAGAACAAAGGTCCAGATCGATAGTGGTTCGGTATTTATGCAGACGGGCGCCTGCATTCAGAGATCAACGGACAATATTTTTATTGAAATTGAGGAGGCAATTGACGACAAAGACGTATTGCAATGTTTAAACGTCATGAATTCATCGAAAATCATAAAAACTGCTCTTGTTATTTAGAAAAAAAAGGTTCGCCTTTTTATATTTTCAACCAATTTTTCAACATGTTCTTTATGGAAATAAAAAAAAATCCATGTATTTCGAAATGAAAAATAAAAAGAAATAAATAACGTTGTACATATTCAGCAACCTTTAATCATCACCTATAATCTACTGCAGAACAAATATTTTTCAGTGGAAACTAATAAAATTGATTATCTTTCAAGATAAGTCATATTTGCTTTTGTAATCGTAAATTTAGATGCAATTGATGATTAAATCGATGAGTCTGGATTTTCCAATAGCAGTTATCCTCAAAAATCAGCGATTATGTAAGACAGTTATCATTCAGTTTTTTTGTCATCTGCATAATCTCGAGGCCATCAATTACTGATAACGAAACGAGGAGTCGCTCAGTGTATATAACTCTGAGGCGGCAAAGAATACTGAATAAATATGTGATTTTTCGAAAAAATGAAGTACTTGGTGGGTGTCATCGCCGTGTTGGTCATATTCACTTCTCAAGTAGGTTGTTTTTTTTTTTTTTGGTTTGTTTAAGCTATTTAAAGAACATTGGGTAGGATGATTGCATATTTTTTCTCACCGATAATTTCAGTATGGAGCAACCCCTGCTGGTGACGTTAGCTACCTATACTTGAAATCACGTGACATCAGATTGTCACTACAATTGTATAAGAGTCGCATGATACCTGAGGAGAGAAAAAAATTTGACGCTGTTGAAGAGTATTACGAGGGGGTGGCATCACAAATGGTCGATCTCACTGTTGCAGGAATTGATGTGAGTTTAAATTAGTTATTTTTTGAGCTTTCCGAAAATGATATTTGCACTTTGAAAAATTATCTTCGCAGGAAAAGAATCATGAAAATTGTGTCGATTCTTTGAAAACCAATCTGAATATCGCACTAACTCAATTCCTAATGATGACGGACAAGTGTATAAGAGCCAGTGTTCCCCAGTTGGGCATAGTTATTGAAGAAATTGATAATTTGATATCGGTAAGACACTGAGTAATCAGATAATCAGATATTTACAATCAGTGGATTTTTTCAAATTATAAATATAAAGCTTTTTGGTAAAATTGTTTTGTCAGATGGGAGGAGCTTTCGAAAAGAAAGTTGATGGAATGAGATCAACTTGCGCCAATCACAACTCCGCCAGTATGTTCGAGCAATGTTTGGAGAAATATATACCAGAGTTAACATCTTCGGTCGACTATTACCAAGACCGAGAGGCAAAGCTAAAAACTGAGGTCCAAGTGATGACTGGTCTGGGATTCGTTCAATTTGGGGAGTGCTTGATACAACCAAGAGAAGAATTCACGACAAGAATCGACACTGCAGAGGAGAACGCACTCGAGTGCATCAACGTAAAATCCCTTTCTGAATAAGAATCATGAAATGTTTTGAAATGTTTTGTTGTAATAATGTACCATTTGACATTTGAGAATGAAAATAAAACCAATGGATTGAACAAAGCCAAGACTCTTCAAGTCAATATATGAATCATTTAAAAATTTATGAAATAGCGACAGTCACATGATCGCAATAAATTTTCAATTTCACCTGCTGTGTAGTGCGTACAACTACCAGTTAGTGTTAACTGTTAACTGGAGGCAGGACAAGCTGAGGATCTGTGCGCAAATAATTCAATTAATCTACGCCTGATATTTACTCTCGTCTTATACCCCCATAAACCACTGGTACCCACTTTCTAAACTTTACACGCCGATGACATATGCTAATGAGTTGATTATTTATGCTCACCGATATCGTTCAAAAGGCAAATTAATACGCGATTCCCCTGACCTCGGAAGTGGAAATTCAACAAATTGAAATTTTTTAACAAATGGAAATTTATCTCGTTTTAAATAGTTGAGGAATTTTAATCAATTGGAGTAACGTTAATTAATCATTTAGTGACTGTTTTATCGTTGAAAGTCATTCGACAAAATTTGATAACGGCATTTCAGGTAATTACGTGAGAGTAAAAAATTGAAAAAAAAATGACAATGTTGATTTTTCAACAATTTACAAATGACATGGCAAATGAACTTTCAATTTAATATACATAATGGTTGCAATGAAATCAGAGTATGCAGTTATGCCAGAGCTAGCGATAAAGGACAAATACAAGAAAAGATGTTGGAATAGGAATATCGGCACAATTGTACGCAGGTTAGCGACCTTGCTCACTTGTTATAGTGGTTTCTCTCTCCCTCTCTCTCTCTCTCCTCGATGGATGGGGAGCGACGAGACGAGCGACTAAGCGCGGGTTGTTTGGGTGGTTGGTTGAGAATAGTAAGGAGTGTAGAGATCAAGAGATCAAGAGAGAGAGAGAGAGAGAGAGAAAGTGCGAATAACTCGGCTCGAGACAATTCTGACTATTATTAGTCGTAACCAGATTATCGTAACCATTCTTTTGACACGGCGCTACTCAGAGACACTCTTTGGCAAATGGTTGGGTACATATTACAGTGAGTCTGGTATGTCGAGGGCCCCACGCAGTGGTGATATGAGACATTTCAATTCCTGACAATTCCTCAATGGAGGCTTTCCTAGGATTATTTGCTGTTGTCGATTACAATGACTGATTTATTGAATTTCCCGCGAAAACATGAATATTTAATAGTCAGTACCAAATTACCCTCAATTTTCAATCGATGTATAATACATATTTATCTGAAATTTACAATTCCCAATGATTTTTGACAAACCCTTGTTGAGGAAAATGCTAACAAAATGCTCTTTTAAGAATAGTAATAATAAATTGTATTAACCTCTTTCTCATGCTATATGATGACCAGTACCAGTAGGGTAATTCATATAATTCACCCGATTTAATAAAAAATTATAAGATTAAAATGAAAAGTTTGTTGGACAAGAATGGAGAGATGTAACGAATGTGCAACACTTATCACAGCACGGATAACAATCTCTTAGAGCGTCGATCGGTTGGTGTATAGAGGTATTACGAGAGGGGTAAGAACGACAGAGATACGGTATTCGATAGTGGGAAAGACCGGCAAAGGAAGTGAACACACCATTGGTGAGGACCTTGGGCTACCGAGATGAGGATAGCTACCATAATAATTATTATTCTCCTTAGGATACTCGATCAAATGGAAAAGGCACATAATGGTAAGAATCGCTCGTTATGTGTGTTGCTGCTTGTACGATAATACAAGGAGATAAGAGACGTCGGATTCTTTCGTTTTTAAATTTATTATTTAAATTAATTCCCAACGCTGGGAAGTAAACTCAAGTGGATAGGATATCCATTTTGTTTGTTTGCATTTCCATTCACTATGAATAATCATAAAACAAGTGCTTCAAGTGTTTTTTGAGGAGTTAGGAACCGCCGACGTCAAGGCTGCGGCTTATACAAAACAATTTGTTGGAAAATAATAAAACAATGAAAAATCAGAATTTAACTTTCAAATTGAGAATGTCGAGTTACCTCAAATGGTATGCAATTCACGCAATAATCGACAATGTCTATTCTCCCCAGTACTACATTATTGAATCTCAAGAGCATCCCATCGATGTGAAAACTCGCTTAGACTCACAACAAGTAGAGAGGCGTCATCATAAATTTGAGTATTAAGTCTGTAATATTTTTTACAATGTTTTTTTTTGTTTTATTTTTCAACATTTCCTCCGCCTGACTGAGGGCGGGGAGGGGAGGAGAGGCTTATAGGTGAGTATGTGGGTGTCATCGACGGGGGAAGTAAAAAGGGAAAGGAAGAGACGATGAGGACGCGACGAGGAGACGTCGCCGCTGCCGCCGCCGCCGCCGCCGCCGCCGCCGCCCATGTAAACCGTCGAGTCCTCGTTATATGCACCATAAATTTCCCTCTTTAGTTGAGGCACGCGACCAACCCATAAGCCCCTTGACTTTTTTTTACTTTATCATTCAATTACAGTTTCTTCATTTTCATTATCATTCATATTACAACTCTGAATGTGAATTTTAATGCACACACTGTTGAGGAGTTGAGAGTAATNGGGGGGGGGGGGGGGGGGGGGGGGGGGGGAGGAGAGGCTTATAGGTGAGTATGTGGGTGTCATCGACGGGGGAAGTAAAAAGGGAAAGGAAGAGACGATGAGGACGCGACGAGGAGACGTCGCCGCTGCCGCCGCCGCCGCCGCCGCCGCCGCCGCCCATGTAAACCGTCGAGTCCTCGTTATATGCACCATAAATTTCCCTCTTTAGTTGAGGCACGCGACCAACCCATAAGCCCCTTGACTTTTTTTTACTTTATCATTCAATTACAGTTTCTTCATTTTCATTATCATTCATATTACAACTCTGAATGTGAATTTTAATGCACACACTGTTGAGGAGTTGAGAGTAATATCATCACCAGGAAGTAATAAAAAATGTCAACAAACAACTGTGAGAAAATTTTCAGCCATTAATTGTAATAAATGTTCTCATCAATAATTTATGAGAAAAATAACTGATTCTACTGTAATGGCCGAATAATAAACCAATACAAATGAAAGAGATGAGTCATCAAATATATCAGAGTGATCGATATCAAGCCCTCTCGGACAATTAACTGCACTTCCCTCCCTGATCCCTGTGTGGTATCATCGAATTGACAATTTTACCGTTAAACTTTCATCCTCTGATATATATCCAATGAAACCTCCAACTCCCGCCGACAATTGAATATTTCGATTCCACCAAGGTATCATCACTGTGAAATGAAACATTACAAGCATCCCCAATGCTCGTATCCACCGTATCGTAATTCAATTTCACGCTCTCACGAATCCAATATGTTATCGGACTCGTATATGATACCGCTAACAGCGGTGACACGACTGCTTACGTTGTAGGATCAATTTAATCCAACACCTATTATCAATCTTCGTCACATATTTATTTTGGGTCAAATTGTTGTTATTATAATGTAATTAATAAATTTCATTTTAGCGTTTTCATTTTGTCTTGTTATTATTAATAGGAACCAATTCAATTGCCACATGTAATGATTTAAAATTTTTTCAAGGCTCGATTACGACATTTCAGTGGTAATCTTTGATAGAAATTTTTCTCTCAAGTTGGTTTTCCTGGTGCTAGACAACCCCGAGAAATCGCCTGATTATTAATAATGACGGCTTTCATTGCGCACACTGCATATAATGGGTTCATGTTTTTCTACTGTTACGCTCGTAGAGTATATCTCATGTTGAGTCTATTTATAGCCGAATAAACCCATATAATAAATTATTTTGCCGTGTCACACGCTGCGTGTGAGACGCAGAAATTCATATATGGGTCGGCCAGCACGACCGTGCTGCACGCAGCACATTTCAATTTGCCGACACTCCAGACCCATTTGGATCTCTAGGCAAATAACTCAAATGTCACATCAGGTTGATGAGGAAAATTATCAAAGTTAATCAGAGTTGGGCAGAGGATTTAAAAAACATCCGCTCTCGTGGGTGCAAATATTTTTCACAGAAAAATACTACACTAGGTTCCAAGGTGGAATAGTAGTTGTACAAATATTTCAGCATCATTAAATATATACTCCTAGTCATCTTGTCCATAAGCCAATAAGCCAAATATTTACAGCATTGAGGTCACACACTGAATCTCGCTGTAGAATCACGTTGCAAGGTCACGCGTTTGTGGCTAACCCCATCTGCAAAGCGCTCACTTTATAAAATCCACCAGCTAATCAAACATTTGTCGTCCCTGAGTGAGGTGCCGTGTTCGCAAAGCCCAATGACCCTTGTGATTGTATTTACGGAAAAGTTTGAAATGTCATATTTTTCTCTTTTTCAACAAGTGGAACTTTAACAGTTCAAGTAATACATCATTTTTGGCTAAAATTTCTGATAGACTTGTTGGAAATTCCGGAAGAATTTGAATCTTTGCATCAATCCATCATAGAGTATTACCAATTGCGCAAAATAATAGAGAAAAATATTTCCACGTCTGTCAGGGTGAAAGTATTCAACCGAGGAATCAGTCTCTCAAGAACAAACGAGGTATTTTGTCTCATCGATGTCTCTCTGCGATGGTCCCGTGCGATCGTAGGGATAATACAAGTAGTTACGTGAAAAAAATACCTAGAAATGCAACTCTTACGTAATTCTTCCTCCTATATTTTTTTCGTCTTTTCATGTCGTATCTACTACGACTAAAGTATCTTACTCTCTTACTCTCCCTTTTGTTTTAATGTCTGTTGAATGATAAAATGCGGGATGGTAGAATGTTATTACATAAATGGTTCTGTGAAATACATGTATCGGACATGTTTTCAAATATAATCAATTAATTGTTACATGGAAACAAGAATATTGGAGAAAGTAATATAAAAATAATTTTTAATCCAATTAAATTACACGCGTTGATTTATTCCACAAATGAATAATTATGCAATAGGAAAAATTATTTGTTAATTGAATTGCAAGTAAAAAAAAAACTTGAAATGAGATGATTAATCTCCAACGAATACACTTCTCTCACATAAATAAATCATGAAAGTTAAATTTGCGTTATTAGATCTTCACCATCCCCTCTCCTAGAAATAATTCTGATTACCGTAAAATCACAAAACACTTGGACTGGCACGAGCATTAATATTATCTATATCCCTGAAAGGGTAGAGATACTCACTCTGAGATGCAAAAATTACAGCCCAGATAGAAATTATATAGGCTGACGATGGAAACAAACCTGTGCGAGCCTAGGTTTGGCGAGGGTCAGTGACTCAGGCCTGCAAGGCCTCAAAAATGAAAGTTTCGATTACATTCCTTAATTTTTATATCGATTAACGTTTCTGATGCTAATGAAACACTCGGAGGCGCCAGAAATGTCGAAATAATTTTTTTTTTTTCACTTGGGGCCAAAGTGTCATTTTGGATTTTTCAGGGGAAAGTTGACTTTCGCCAAAATCGAATTTTTCAGCCGAGTGAACGTTGATTTTGTATTTTCTGGCCCGCCTAATGCCACTGAGACCCTCACTTGCCCCAGAAATGCAGAAATAAAAAAATTTTTTTTTTCACCCGGAGCCAAAGTGCCATATTTAGGCTTTTTTCGGGGGGAAAGTCGACTTTCGCCAAAATCGAATTTTTCCGCCGAGTGAAAGTCGATTCTGTATTTTCTGGCCCGCCTAATGCCACTGAGACCCTCACTTGCCCCAGAAATGCAGAAATAAAAAAATTTTTTTTTTCACCCGGAGCCAAAGTGCCATATTTAGGCTTTTTTCGGGGGGAAAGTCGACTTTCGCCAAAATCGAATTTTTCCGCCGAGTGAAAGTCGATTCTGTATTTTCTGGCCCGCCTAATGCCACTGAGACCCTCACTTGCCCCAGAAATGCAGAAATAAAAAAATTTTTTTTTTCACCCGGAGCCAAAGTGCCATATTTAGGCTTTTTTCGGGGGGAAAGTCGACTTTCGCCAAAATCGAATTTTTCCGCCGAGTGAAAGTCGATTCTGTATTTTCTGGCCCGCCTAATGCCACTGAGACCCTCACTTGCCCCAGAAATGCAGAAATAAAAAAATTTTTTTTTTCACCCGGAGCCAAAGTGCCATATTTAGGCTTTTTTCGGGGGGAAAGTCGACTTTCGCCAAAATCGAATTTTTCCGCCGAGTGAAAGTCGATTCTGTATTTTCTGGCCCGCCTAATGCCACTGAGACCCTCACTTGCCCCAGAAATGCAGAAATAAAAAAATTTTTTTTTTCACCCGGAGCCAAAGTGCCATATTTAGGCTTTTTTCGGGGGGAAAGTCGACTTTCGCCAAAATCGAATTTTTCCGCCGAGTGAAAGTCGATTCTGTATTTTCTGGCCCGCCTAATGCCACTGAGACCCTCACTTGCCCCAGAAATGCAGAAATAAAAAAATTTTTTTTTTCACCCGGAGCCAAAGTGCCATATTTAGGCTTTTTTCGGGGGGAAAGTCGACTTTCGCCAAAATCGAATTTTTCCGCCGAGTGAAAGTCGATTCTGTATTTTCTGGCCCGCCTAATGCCACTGAGACCCTCACTTGCCCCAGAAATGCAGAAATAAAAAAATTTTTTTTTTCACCCGGAGCCAAAGTGCCATATTTAGGCTTTTTTCGGGGGGAAAGTCGACTTTCGCCAAAATCGAATTTTTCCGCCGAGTGAAAGTCGATTCTGTATTTTCTGGCCCGCCTAATGCCACTGAGACCCTCACTTGCCCCAGAAATGCAGAAATAAAAAAATTTTTTTTTTCACCCGGAGCCAAAGTGCCATATTTAGGCTTTTTTCGGGGGGAAAGTCGACTTTCGCCAAAATCGAATTTTTCCGCCGAGTGAAAGTCGATTCTGTATTTTCTGGCCCGCCTAATGCCACTGAGACCCTCACTTGCCCCAGAAATGCAGAAATAAAAAATTTTTTTTTCACGAGGAACTGTTCATAATCCCGTCAGTCTTTTTCGTAAGTTACTCTGAATTCATAAAAGGGGTTATGAAGCAATAAGAATTTATTTAAAAGAAGAGCCTTTAAAATTTTGTAATTCAAGGCTTGGACCAAGCCTTGGCGCCAAGCATTGTTCAAGCCTTATGGACTAAGTCTGAAACGAGGTTATCATTTTGGGGCTGAAGGAGGGCTGATCCAAGGCTGAGCTTCAGCCTTGGTTGAGCATTTCCAAGCCTTGCTCTAGGGCTTGATGAGTCCTGCTTCTATCGTCAATTCCTACCTGGGAGACATATTTGACTTAACATCTCGTCGACGAGTACAAATTTAGATTCATTTCATTGTGCTACGACTGGAAATTATCCCCTTCGCGAAATAATATAACTTTCACGTAACAAAATGCCAGCATTTATATTAACATGCTCTTCCTTTCGGATGCGAAAGGAGCAATGCGATTCGCGCTGGGGGGGAGCAGGGGAATAGGCGCGGCCGGAAACGTCAATTTCGTCGAGTTAATCCGCGTCAAGCTCTCGCGAAACAGTCGTGCGCACTAGTGTTTGAGGCGGTTTGTGAACGTTGGACCCCTGAGAATTCAATTTAGCGCGTTTAATCGCTCCCGAGAGTACCTGTATACGTGCACTCAGACCTTTTCAATTAAATTAGTTAACATTTCGATTACTCTCTCGGTGTAGTGCTTGTATATCTGTCTTTTTTGTTGCTTTTTTTTTCTTTTTTTTTTTTGGGGGGGGGGGGGACAAATGAAAGTCTTAATTAATTGCTTCTTGGGGAATTATTAATTGAGTAAAGGGTTGGTAATTTTCTTCAATTTTTTGCAATACTGTTTTTGTTGTACTGTTATTTATGTTATTGAAACCTCGACTTTTCGGATTAATGAAATTAATATTGAAGAAATTTTTAATGAATTCAAGGATAACTAGTGTAATTGAAATTTAATTTGAAAAGTGATTTTAATTGAAAGAGGATTTTTGGCCAAAGTTTTACTTCAAAGTGTTTACCCTGCAATTATTAAATTAACACCATACTTGGCTCATCGCCTCAAACATTTAGCCCGAGTGTGTGAGGATGATCCGTACGTAAACGGTGGCGCTGGGAAGAAAAGCAGCGGAGGGCGTTTCCGTGTTTCTGCTAACTTGTAAACGCACTCGCGTGGGAAAAAAAATAAAGAGAGAAGCTCCTTTTATCTGGCAGATAAAAGTGCCAGAATTGAATGTTCGATATTGGATAATTTGCTGCTCATTATAAGCTAATTTTGTACGCTTTCAAATAATTTCCTGAGGGAGTCCCTAGAAACATTCATCAATAGAAATTGAAATTTTGGTGCTTTTAGTTATTTCATGTTGAAAAAATGTTTTTTTTTACCGGGATCAAGGGTCAGATCTTGGATTTTGTCCGAGGGAAAATCGACTTTCGCCAAATGAATGTTGATTTTCCATTTATTTACCTATTAGATGCCAATGAAACCCTCGGAGGCGACAGAAAAAAATGGTAGATTGTGCACCAAGGGAGGAAATCAGAGGACATTCTAATCCGCGTGTGAATTACTGTCCGAGGCGAATATAGTTTTGTGTGTTATTTAGGCATTTAATATATTTTGTTCTTGTATAAAGAAGGAGCATGTTGCGAGAATAAATGGGCTTGGGAAAAAAAATGAAAATCATTAATAAGCATTACAGTAGCCAAAAACGTCAGAGTATCCTTCGCCCCGACGATTACAACAACTTTGTCTCCGTAATCGTTCATCTGGTCACGGAAACTACGTCAACATATCATCGTGTACAAGTGCTAAACTCCTCTGGCCGTTACACGCATAATCCCAAACGGTGGAACTACGCATCGCCAGTTTGTATCGGTGAATTAATCTGGTTGGCTCGGTGTGTTTGTAGGAAAAAATTAATGTTGGATTTGTATCTGGATTTACGAGAGCTTCCAATAAGAGAGGGGAGAAGGGATTTTAACCCAAGTGTATTCGATTTCGATGGGTTAAATCTGCATAATTAAGTGATTACAGTTAGGATTTAGTGAAGATGGGGATGCAATTTTTTTTTTCAACTTGTAAATTTCCTGCTCACTGATACTTTTTCTCGATCATTAGAGGAGATTTGCATGTTTTAGATTTTTTTTTTTGAGAATACGCTGTTGAAAATATATCCTTGAATTTGCAATTGATTGAAAACTCTGCATCGTGTTACTGCTATTGAAAAATTTGAAATTTCATTATTATTACTTTTGTACGCGTGAATTGAAATGTTTTTCATCTAGGGAATGAAATAAATCATCTAACCATCATTTCTTTGTATAAAGGAAGATGAAATACCCTCAAGAGGGAGTAGAAAAAATTAAACACGGGTTGTTTTCCCCTCATCGTCTGTTGTGTCCACGCCAATGAAATATGCACACACGACGCCCCTCATTTCCCAGGAATTCCCGTTAATTGCATGAGCTCTCACATGACAAATTCCCCTGGTATGGCGCCAGACGTGCGAGGTCGCGGTGTGAAAAAGCACGCGTTGAGTGCGCCCACAAAGAATGCAGTGATCGCACACACGAGACTGAATTGGCAAAAAAAAAAAAAAAGTCTCACTAAGCTCCGGCATGCGATATGACTCTTTACCTTGCATTTCTTCATTTTTTCTCACATTTCTGTCGTTATCCGCGAATTTCACTGAAAGGCTGAACAAGTTATTTTGCTGAGCACCCCCCAAACGAGCCTCACAAATGATTTATACCCAAACTGTGAACTGCGATAAAATCTCAATAATCATCAATTGGCCTAAGAAAATTTTCAGACACCTGGCGAACAATCGGAGAGTATCAACGCATGAGGTGCACTCCCCATCCCAATTATAACGGCTCACGCGAAAATGCAGTTTAAATTGCATGGTTCACGTCACTTTGCGGTCTCTTTATTATATCCCAAGTCATCATTGACTTGTTGGCCCCCTCGAAATTCCACTGGAAACGAATCCAATCGAATATTTCGTACAATCATCCTCCTTCTTTCCTCGCTGGGATATCCGTTATCTCCCAGCTTTCTTGAGATATTCCATGTGCAAGTGTAATAACTGCGAGAGCTGCGTGTCCTCTTTTTTATCAATTTCGGTTGTATTAAATTCTCAGGGGATGGAACCTTTCACTGTATATCTCATTTCGTCGACAAAAACATCTTATTTCAGTTGACTATATAAAATTGAGTAATGTGAGTGTGGTGATTAACATGTTGGAATTCGTCTTGAGAATGAAATTCCACTTAATCTTGACAAATGGCAAAAAATACAGAGAAAAATAGATAAATATATGCACCTGAATAATGATTGAAATAATTGAAAATTTTGACAATTTCTCAGGGCTTATTATGATGAGAATATGACATTGACACCGGAAGTGTCTGTATGTAGAAAGGTCTGCACTTGACAAGAAGAATCCCCCTTCCCCGATAATATATGCCTCTATTTCATCTGTTACGCCTCCGCACATCTCTCCAGTAAACAACAGCGAAGCGAGACATAGCCGCTGTATAGCGGGCCCTCCCCGTTTTATTTCAATTCACTCTTCATTCCGCCTCTCGAGAGCTCCAATTTTTTCACAAAAAATTCTCAAATAATAGAAGCTAACGGGCAGCTTTCTAATAGCCCATGCTTTTAGAAACTTGTCGGTAAACTCGGGCAACTCGATAGAGCGAGCATACAGGTGGTTGTTAATGTGTGTGGCTGCGAGTGCCACGAGAGGATGGAACAATGCTCACGACATGCAAGTCCCCACAATGGAGATCATAATCAACGTCTTGACGTGTAATGACTTATGGCTCGCTCTCGGGCTCGTCCGCATGCCCGAACAATAGATCCGGTGACAGAGAGATGTTTATGGCACTAAAAGCCCCGGTGGTTCGGTATTATTTATACTACTATACGTGTACGAGCGTATAGCCTCGTTGCTACACTAGTTGCAACTGCGCGCATAACTGCGTTATAACGGATTTGCGATCTATGGAGCTGGGGCAAGTCAAGTGCGAGTGAACAATGGATATCCAGATCCAACTGTCAAATCCAATGAACATTTGCCGTGATTATGAGGGAAGCATTCAAGGGAACCGGCGGAATTCGTAATTCAACTTTTTACCCTGACATTCTCTTTCATAATTTCTCTTCAACCAATTTCACACATTTTTCCTTCTTTATTGACAGTTATGTCAAATACAGTGTTGATGGACAAATTTTTATGCCTTGTAACAACTCTTTTGACCTGCACTTGGATTCCCCGTTGAGAGTGGGAGGTAGGCGGGCGGATAAGTTACCATAGCCAAGGGATAAGAGGTGGAAAACCAATACCCTGGCGCTTAGAAGACCACTCCAAGCAAACCATCCAATAAACTCGCAATCGAAACGGACCCTCCGGGGGTACAAGTTGGATAACTTCCGACCAATTCAGTCCAACAATGCATTTGCAATCGGATGTTTTTACGGCTGGAGTATGGTATTTTATTTGATTCTTTTTTTTTCTCAAAGGATTCTTCCGCTTCTCGCTCGTTCACCGGCGAGTCCGAGGCTGAATTTTCGCTCGATAAAAGGGAAAGAATAAAAATTGAAATCTTGCACGGGCATCTGACACCTCGTCCCCATGTAGCTACACTGCATACTGACCCGTTGGTTTAACGCTTGCGTGCCGATAATATCAAAGTGGAATCACAAAGTGCAAGCGAGAGCTTTTAAATTGGATGATGCACGATTAGCCGGTAGCTACCGTGTACTGTGCAAGTGATCACACTGAGGTGGGCCCTGCCAGCTCAAAAAGGAATCACTTCCTTGGAAGATGTGAATGCAAATAACTGAATAAACTGCTGGTGCTGCTTGCATTATAATTCATTATAATTCATGTGGAAAATAGGGGGATAATTAGAATAATCGTCTCTTTTGACCCAGCCAAGTCATTTCGCGTTTCGATTAAAATCCAGCGTTCAATTTGCCATTTTAACAACTTGAATAATTACTCGGCGGTAATTGCTTCTGAAGGCTTGCAAATTGTTTCACGGATCTCTTTCAAATGTTTCTCTCAATGTTTTTTTTTCATTTCTTCTTATTCAAGAGCGCGAATTCTGGGTCGAATGCCTAGGGTTTTTTTCACTTTTGTTTATGTGTTGCTGGTGTTAATTAATTGTTCGTTTTCTTGCCGCTCTTCTCACTACCTTTTTTTTTCTTCCCCTCGATCAATGGGCATCGCAGTGCAATAAATGTTGACTTTCTTTTTCCCCTCAACCACCTCGCCCCAGTGACTCTTGACAAAATGCGAGTGTTGCGTAAAGCCCTCTATCGTGGTGAGGAAATGAATTTAAATCGAATTCCACGAAGAGAGTAACAGAAAAGAGTGTGCCCTGAAGGAATTGAAATAAAAAGAATGAGAAGGAGAAATTCTATGTGTGTGGGGCTGTAAACTCAGGGCTGAGAAGACGATTGACATTGGGCTCAGTGTGGAATACATTCGACGCGTCGAACATGTTGCATGCTTCTTTTTACACTCAGTCCATCAATTTTTTCCATTTCTCTTTCTCTCATTAAATGTAAATGAAATTTGTCTCTTTCATTCTCCTTTTTTTTTCTATGATTTTCAACCTCCTTCACTTTTAATAAATTTTTGAAACTTGCATAACTGTGTTGATCCTGAGGACAACTTTCATGAATCTCGAAACGGAATAGCCTGTGAAATTCAAGGGGGAGAGAGAGAGAGGAGGATTATAAATTCATTGAAAAGAGGGAGAAAAAAAAACGGTGAGCGTGCGAGAGAGTTAATAAATAAAAAAATGCTTTATCGGCGGCCGCTTGGGTCAGCCAGTGCCACCCTCTCAGTTGTTGGGAAGGAAAAATGGAGGAAAAAAGAATCACCTCCATTTGCAATACTCAGTAAGTTGCTCGTAATTTTTTACACCACCTCTCTCACTCGCACCTCTCGAGCCCATGTAATTTTTTCTCTCATTTTCAAAGACCTCCCTCCCTTTCTTACCTCGCCTCACCATGCATTCTCGCATTTTCTCACTCGACCTTTACGATGTTAGGTTGCATTCGGTACCGTAATTTAACGAGGTATTCCAAGCTGCTTGCAATCTCACCATGCATGAGAGGACTAAAGTGTATATATGTAGATAGTTGTACACCCCGGTGGCATTAATAAACGCGCACGTCGGTTGAATCGGTTATCCCGGTGCCTAAATAGCATTAACGCCAGGGTAGAGGCCAATGTCAGTTGGTAACGTTGTCCAGTTGACCAGTTGGCGTATTAAGCCAGTGGATTGTGAATTGCTATAAAATGAGTCAGTCTGACAAACTGCTGTCTTTCAAGATGCAAAATTTTTGCACCAATCGTGGCCAACATATAGGGGTCGGGCTATTTAAACTGTTAAAAAATGTAACATTCCATAATTCTCCCCTAAAAAAAAAAACTGAAAAACGTGGAAAAATCCATGTCGCAGTGAACGACTTTCTAACCTATCCCAAAAATAATATTATATAAATTGGCATCAAAACCAGAATCATTGAGCTCACTTATATATAATAATTGTCCTCTATATGACTATCGCGAAGTAGATCCGGAAATGGCGGTGCGCGCGATGAAATAGGCCGACTAGCTCCCGAGCGATAAAAAGCTCCGGAGGATGGAGTCCTCGAGCAATGACATCATATTTCTCCAAGACTTCTAATTGATTCGTTGCAAGTGGAACTGGAATGCAAATACTCGACCAAAAAAGAAGCAACGAATTTACACATCTTCTTGGTGAGTTTTTCACTCTGAATGTTGTTGCATTTCTTTCTGGGTACAAGAGTCCTTAAGGAGGCTCTAAAAAGTTCGCAAGGAGGACAACCAATATCCATGCCATCAGCATTGTACAAAATTCTATTTGTAACTCTTCCTTACCTTTTCAACCCCATTCATTTGCCATGACAATTAACTGGTCTCTTCCGTCTGAGGTCATCATCCAACACACTATCTCCTTTGTCCTAACTCTACTTTCTCCACGGACCGGACATGAAGAATAAAGAAAAATGTTTTTATTTTTTTTATTTTTTAAACATAAACTGCATTTTATTCATCACGCGCAATACACGAAAAGAATTTTTCAATCATGTGATGAATGAATAGAGTGATTAGTCGAGAGAAATTTCTACCTAAAGAGTCAACTCATCCGCCCACACGAGAGAGAACATGCTTTTTCATCGTAACTGCACATGTATTATGAGTGCAATTAATAAAAACGATGAAGGAGAAGTGTCAGATACAATACAATATAAAGAAAAGGCAAAGGGGGAAATAGCTTGAGAGTTGAGAGAGCGCGAGACAGCCAAAGTTGAAACCAGAATATTTATTGTCAATTCATCATATTCGACGTCTATTGCTCTCATTAGAATCGTTAAGGTGGTAGAAATATATGGTTAATATTTTATTCTCCATTGTGAAAAAGTGGATTTTCTTCAGCTGTCTCGTTTTTTCATCGATAAATCATTTTGTAGGGCGGAAGTTGCCAACTAATCTCATGTACATCCAATCCACGGATTATTGATTGAACATCCATAGATAATAAATTCACGCGTCGAACATGGAATAAATAAAACATAACAAACGTCGGATTAATTCGTTCCAATCGGTGTGTGTGTGTGTGTGTGTGTGTGTGTGTTTGTGTGTGTCTCTATTTTGCCATTTGATTAATTGTCGGGGGTATTGAGTAGTTACCGCTGCTGTACAGTGCAATCATCCACTCGTTAAATGTTGAATTGCAGGTGGAGAGAAGCAACTGAAGGGCTTTTTAGGGGGGAGGTTTATGGGACCTCTGGGGAGGCGCCTCATGTATATTCTAATCGTTAAAATTATTATGGCTTGTTGCAAGACTCCTGCCGCTTTTCAATTATCAAGTTCTCGTGGAATGTTGCTCATTTTCATTATATACTCTTTGTAAAAACAAAAGAATTCTCAAAGATTAATTCAACGATAAATAATTCATTGAAATTTAATAAAAGGAATTAAATGGACAATAGAGCACATGTTGAATGAATGGAGAAAAAATAATGCCCTGGGGACGTTCTGAGAAAGACGATTCGTCCTTCTACGACGTCGCGTCACTACCGGGAAGTCTCCTTGAGTGGCTTTAATACCAACGATTACGATAACACTGCACCAGCCACGACGCACAGTCGCACAGCCATTGAGTATAAAAGGAGCGAGCGCTAGGCTTTGTCATCGAGGCGAAAAAAAATAAAATTTCATGACTGTTTTCTCCCTAAATGAAATTCAATATCACTCGTCTGAAAATGACTAGTATATAATGGAATGTGGGTGTCCCTTTCGAAATTATAAGCTGCCAGTGGTCCTATTATTATATAATGAACACAAAGTTTGAAAAATATCTCGAGTAAATGGGATGAGAGTGCATATCATAGTGGGAACCAAGTAGGTAAGGTAAGTAGAAGGCAGACACCATGAGGTGGTCCCGCGCTTCCAACACTCTGTGATGATCATTATTTCGTTGTTGCTTGCGTGTAACTCGTGTAACGCACATTCTGCTAAATTCTCCCGGCTTTATATTTTCAACCGCTAAGCTCTAAGGTAATGCAGGCTGGGGTGTCTGCAATTATTGTGCAAGTCGTTACCGCGCAATAATTCATGGGAGTGAGAGAGGTGTACCGAATTGACGGATGAAAAACTTTGTGTCTAGCGAAGAGCTCCACTTCACATCACACAGCCAATTGGTATTTTCAGTGTTAAAAAAAAAGACGAAAAAAAAAATGAAATGAAATTTCAACTGCATTTTTCGGATTTCTATCAAGTTATCCACAAAATTTTCAACGAAAGCCTGGTACACCCATTTAATTTAAAATACAATCGAGGCAAGTCAATAATCAGTCACACATCATACATACACAAGTGTGAAGCAACGGGATCTCCATGTGGAGTCGTATAACAGCTCATAACGTCTCGAATCATTGCTCTTACCGCGAAATCGATAGTTTGCCACTTTGTCCACGCTCATTCACCATCGATACATGCATCATTGGTTTTCCACAGTATGGCTTAAAGTATTCTCGTCTCGAATGAGTGAAATTTTCCATCCGATGAGTCGAATATTTCAAAGACTTTGCACGGGTAACTCAAAAACTATGAGGAAATGAAAATAATTTCGTTTCCAATTCACCTGTCGAAATTTCAATGTTCTCGTCCAAGTCAATACTATGATAAAACTGCTAAACATTGGTTTACCCTGGATAGAGGACCCTTGATTAAATTATAGTGTGCCCCGGAGGGGAGAATCGAAAAGCCACCACCGGTTGATTAATGCCCGAGCAACTCTAAACTGGCGAGTTAATAAACACAAAGTTGAATCGGTAAATCACAGCTAGATATTTCGTAACGCTTTAAAACACGTGTTTATTCATTTTATGAAGGTGAGAGAGAGAGAGAGAGACCTCTATCACATTTGAATATACTCGTACAAAAGGGTTTTGCAAGAAATGAAAAATAAGAAAAAATTGATACATTCCCCATTATAAAGACGAGTCAGTTATATATTAGCAATTAGCCAGAGTGCTTGCTGTGAAGTGATTAATCATGCAAACGTGTTGTTTCATGAAATGCTATTTCTTAGAGGAATAAATGATGAGATCCCGAACTCTGTCGGAAGTGAGAATGAAACAAATGGTTGGTGAATTTTTCTTTCGCTTTTTTTTTCACTGAAAGATTTAAATGAGTTGTTTTTCTGCTCAATCAGCCATGAAATTCAAAATCTAGAGATTGGGATGTTAATTGAACAAAATCATGTCACGTGGTTCCATGGTGTAATGGTTAGCACTCTGGACTCTGAATCCAGCGATCCGAGTTCAAATCTCGGTGGGACCTAATTTTTTTTTTCATTCACCCATTAATACCTAGAGTTGAATACTTATTCAATTGGTGTAAAAATCAAATTTTCACTCGCAAAGAATACTCTTCAGCCTTTTGTTGTCACAGATAAGATATTATTATTATATATACATCTCAATGCTATGATTCGAAACTAATTGACATTTTTGCAAGATTGAAAATAGCCACGTCGACGATCCAAGACAATTAGGATTGAAGATAATCGAGATGGCCAATCGAGTGCCCCAAGTTGTTGGGTATCCCCAACAACTTACCACAGTATAAAGAGTAGACTAGAAAACACAGGAGGAAAATCAATCACCTACCGATTCACGAGTAGATACAACTACTCGATCTGATCTTAATCGTGGATTGCGCTAAGTATCCAATTACTGGTTGGAGTGTATCAACTGTTCTCTTGTTTCACTGCGTCCAAAGTGCATATAAGAGTTGATCGCTGTGTTCTTATCTACTGTCTCGTTGTTATTTATTTGCCGCAACCACCACTCATACTATCTGTTAATTTTCCATTTTAACCGGAGAAAATAATCCGATATTTATAGGGGATAGAATAATAGCAAAAATTTTGCACAAATTACAATATCGAAAAATTAATTAAATTTCCCCTTTTAGAAATTGACGCGTGGGGGATTATACAACTGAATCGAGAGGTAAGGTGTTTAACCCGGGCGGTATTGAAAATAAAGAGAGTGAAAAAAAAACTAAATAAATAATATATTAATTAGAGAGATCCGAGAGTGATTAGGCGGAGCGGACGGGCCGACTGACACCTGCAGAAAGTCTAGCCCCGCCTTTTCGACGCCCAGATGAAAGTGCCTTCTATTTAACTCGCTAGTTTTCTCAACAATCATTGTGGGTGTTTGATAACAATTGAAGGCTTAATTGAATAAACATTTTTTTTACCCGTAATGTTTGACATATGTTCAGTTACTTTGTGACATTTGAAATTATTTATCCAATTGATCAATAAAATTTTTTATACTTCCAAATCCGTCGATCCTGATTAATGAATATTCTCGTGTCCAGTAAATAACTTGAGTCTGATTCATACTGTTTACAAGAACGCCAGACAGAAAATGCTATTAATCAGGATCACCATTGCCTCAATCGAAATAAGGCACCTTGATTGTTTTTTTTTTTTTATCAAGAAATTAAACGTGAAAATACAAATGCAATGACCACATGCCGCGATTTCCCGCAGGTGCATTGGTACGCGGTCGCGTGGGTGTAATCGGGATGCAAAATGATAAACGAGAAGCGTAACAAAGTCGATGGGTGAGAATGGTGAAGGAGGAAAGGCTAAATAAAAGAGGAGGATGAATAACGCCTCCTCGGGGCCCCCACAATCCTGATAACTCCTTGGCTTGGTGTGCATATTGCTTTTTTTTCTTCCCCCTTCAACTTTGCGCACCATCAAGCATCTCTAACCGAGAGGGCTCGAGGAAGAAAAAAAAATTACATCAGCAGTCCTCCTCCTCTCTAACGCGTGATTTCTAAAATCTCTCGGATACATAATCTGACGAGTCCGCTATGAGAAGATCCGCTTTGGTTGGATATTTGATTCATAAACTTGTTGAGAGAATTTTGGCATGTCAAAAGACATAACAATGAGAATATGAGAAATGAATTTATTATCTGGCCATCACATTTGTTACCAAAAACGTATAATCAATTTATTCAAAAAATCAAATCAAATTGTGCCAACATTTTATGTCAAAAAATTCATGACCACTTGAAATGGCCGAAAAAATATAACCAACGGTCAAAATGTGACGTCATTTCGCATCCTTAATCTTCAGTTGTTTAAAATTTGTCATTAGAATAATGTTTTAATACTACTTATTTTATTATTCGTTATTAGAAACTCCCATTAATCACTTTTTATTGATAATTACTTTCCCTTGGACAAACGCTTGGTCTCGATAAAATGGAAAATTAACTGCAGTTTAAGTATCCTCTCTCTCTCTCTCTCTCTCTCTCTCTCTCTCTCTTCCTTTCTCGTATTGTTCGACTCAACCTCCCAGTGATTTTCTTCGACTGGCACATTGGCCGTTTCAAGATCCCTGAAGGATGAGTTATTAAACATTGGGCGAGACTTTTTGACGAGCAATTACAGCGGGCGGCACATTCTACCTCCTCTAAGAAGATGGGAGAAAAAAAACACAGTTTAAGAGGGGATGGTTAGAATTGTTCCTCTTTCTCTTATTGTTAATATTCGCAGATTTTACAACCAAGGCGCCGTCGGCCAAATGGAAATGCCACCTTAAAATTGCTGACGACTCTCCACCTTTTCAAATGCATTTATACAATTGTATTGCTTTGTACAATGACTCAAGCCGAATATTAGACTGTCCAGAATGATAATAAAGCGGTTGGAGATGATGAGAGAAATGGAAAAATATGAAATTTTGGCCAGAGACCGTGATATCTTGCTGTAGAGAAAAATGATATTTCTGATAAAATAACGGCTCATAAGACGAAATGGCATATGAATGGTGATCAACTTGGTGAATTTGAATTTTCTTCACAAGAGAAATGTCAAAATGTTAAATTGCTTTTGTGAGCCGTATGAAAATCATGCCAACAATTCCATCCTCCATGTCAACTCTTTTCAATCATAAATATCCCCGCCGCAACTTTCCAATGCCTGCCTCCATCACTCTAAATTTACTCTCTCAACTCGAGACAAATTTCCTCGACACGGTAGCTGAGTAATAACATCCACCTATTGCCTATGCACCCGACAATGTAACGTTGTACGCTAATGCCATTTCGTGTGTAATTATGTAGCGAGATAACCCAATACACGTGATCCAACAAATTTCATGTGTGGGTGAAAAGGTGTCATTAGTCAGTCACTACCGACACACCATTAGTCGTGCTCCATTAATTGTCCAGCTCCCAGACTCTTGAATATACTAGCAAACTACCAACAAAACTCGTCCCCAAAATTAGTTGCTAATGACAGAAATAAATCCAATGAAAAATAAATAAATCAATAAAATGATAACAACTGGACCTAGTATAGATATCTTCCGGAATTGCTCGTTTCCTCTGCTACGAAATCAGATACGAGCAAAACAATTTTCACGAACGTATATATACATATGTATAATATAATAACTGGAGCTCTGGTTGCCTCTCTCGCAAAACGAATCTCCCCCTTCACAAAGTACCAGTTGTGTATGTGTGTACAATATTTTTACTATGTATATTGGTCTACATGCCGTCACGTAGAGCGACC
Source organism: Diachasma alloeum (assembly GCF_001412515.2). Lineage (NCBI taxonomy): Eukaryota > Metazoa > Arthropoda > Insecta > Hymenoptera > Braconidae > Diachasma > Diachasma alloeum. The sequence continues at coordinate 173,354 of NW_021680360.1, forward strand.
TTCTGAGAGCTTGCGGAATGGAATTATTGTTATTAGGCCAGTGTATGTGCACCTCCCTCTGCCCTACCAAACGCGCGGCCGCCGACCGATCAACTGAGGTTCTTCTATTTGGCCCGAAACCAAACCACTACGCTTTAAATGGCTTTTCTACTAAATTGTTGACTTTTCAAAGATAACCAATCGAATAAATAAATAAATGTTGGGAAAATTAATTGTTTCACTCACTTTTCATTTAATTTCAATCAAATAAAAAATGAAAAGTCAATAAAATGATTCCATCTTTTGTCAAAGATTTTAACGGTAGTGAAACTCTCCCTCTTGCTGCGTGGGCCACACCGCGTTGACAACGATTTATCCCCCATCACTGATGCTGAAAACCTCAACCCTGTCCAGCATCGAGACCTACATAACCTACGCGTTTTATACAACAGTCAAAATGCTGCCAGGGGAAACGAAAAACGAGAAAGAGAAAAAACGATAGCCATCAGCCGGATATTAATACACACGTATGGTAAAATGTACGCACTTAAACGCGACAGACGAGTGTCTCGTGCCGCGGGCCACTCGCGCCACCTACGCCCCCACCCCCAGAGCGTGGGATAAGATCTCGTTCGAAAAGAAATTTCAACAAGAGAGAGAGAGAGAGAGAGAGAGAGAGAGATGGAGAATTTTACGCCCGGATGTGTCCCGTCATCGTTCACACATTTGCCTCACTATAAATCCTCGTCCAGCCAAAAAGAAAGCTCCCTTTATCTTAATACAGAGGAGTCGCGGGGAAAGAGACTCTTGTCATTAGGTATGGAAGGCAGATCGATGAGAGGGCATCATTTGACGTCATTCGGATGAAAGTAAACATGTGGTTATTATTTTACAAAGAGTTTCATGATTTATGATGATTATTTGTTTGTTTTTCTGTTCCTCTTGGGGTAGTGAGGAATAAATCATCTACAAAGTGTTGTGCATTATTTATTTTGAATGATATTTTCTCTGATCAAATCAATATATCTTTAACGATTCAAAAAAATCATCAATTCAAAATAGAATAATTGAATATCAATAGTGATATATTCACCTAATTATCAATATACAAAAAATCAATTTTAGTCATCCAAGTATAGGGGCAAATAATTGACCAATTGACTCAAAGAAATATTCAAATCATCAATATCCGACACTGACATCTCCCTCGCACCGCCTCGTAACCCTTGTTTGCTGCATACATTGGGAGAGAATATTTTCCCTCTAGCCAGATGGCAGTAGATGGACGAGTTTCTGAGACTTCCGTTGCCTTTCCACGCCAGGGGCATCCTCCCTCTTTCTCTTCAATAAACAATCCAGTAATTCGCCAAGATTAAACGCTCGAGATATTTCCAGGGCACCATTCAACTTGGGCTATAATCGATGGCCGAACAATTGTTTTGAAATTGCACGTTGACCTCTTGGCTTCTTGCACAAGTGAATAACTTTTTTTTTTCATGTTTTTTTTCGCAACTCCTCTGAATGTTTTTTTATGGGTTTTTGTTGCAAAATTTATTGCAGGGGATTTGAAAGGTGAAAGGTTGGAGGGGGTGGGTGAATATAGGCAGAGAGGGTCAGAGACCCGTAGTGTATGACGGAAAGGAAATCGATACGTTTTAGTGGAGATAAATAAAAGAGAGTGAGAGGGGTGAAAGCATGATGATTTGGTTACAAGGAAGGATTAGGAGTCTCGGTTAATTCACAAAAGAGAGAGAAAAATGGATGATGTAAGCTTGTGCGGACGAACGAATATCATGAATAATAAAAATGATTTTTTCAACGAATTTTCCAAAAGGGCTTTAAATAGTAAAACAGCCATTTTTCATTTTATTCAACACCAATGCGACCAAGTGAAAGTTGACGTTAATCGCCAAAAAGAGTACAATTCACCACTAAATAGTTAGTAGCCCTTATATTTACCCACGAAATACCGGGCTTGCGGATTGAGAATAACCAAACGACATAAACCAAGATGAAGCGAAAAGTGCAAAGCTCTTAAGCGGATATAACAGCTGGGACTGATTTGTTGCTTTATAAATTCGCACTTTCACGGTAATGAGCTCCCGAGGAGTACACACTGGCGGGGGACATTCAGTCGTTAAGAAGATTTAATATTACATTAAAAAAAATAAAAAAAATTAAAAAAAAATTAATAAACAAACAGACATTTGGAGAAGGAAAATTTTTCGGTTAAAAAATTAACGCGCGCAACGGTCAATTCTCTTAAGAGAAGAAAAGAAAAAATCTAAAATGTTGATACTTGGAGAGATGAGGGTTGGATTAGTTGTTACGTAGATGGTGGGTGTTACTACAAAGCCATGGAAACAAGTATAATTTAGTGTTTCACTCCCGGACCTAAGAAAACCAATTGAATTTGTTGATTCAAGACAATTTTCTCTCGCATTTGATTTCTCCAGAGAGCTGTCGTAATTCAATTTTTAGCCACAAGAACAACATAAAAAAACCATTGAAAACCGGCTCAATGAAGCCCAACAACTATAAAGAGAGGAGGAGGCGATCAACTTCTTCGCCCCTTCATCGAGTCCACGAATGGTGAATAACCAATTATGTAGCTATAAGGATTCATTAATAATCACCGCCGTCTCTATTACCTCATGTATGGATATAATCGCATAACTTGGATCGACACAGGCACCAAAGGGGTACTACTACCATTTGCCTCTATGATCGTTGATCTGCTTCTACCGTGTGTACTACACACCTACCGCCAGGGACATGCAGGAGCTTATCGCTCAGACTTTCACATTTTACCGCCGTGCATACGTAAATTCTCATTAGGGATTAGGCCATCCGAAATGTAATTAGATCTCAAGTCGTTATTTTGATGCTTACAGACGAGAAATAGGCCTTGAGAAACTGGCAAAATAATGACTACTACAGTAGGTCTGAAATCACTGAAACCATTGAAAAGTTGAAAAAAAAAAAATGTTGTTTTTTTTCCCCATCAGTTGTATAAAAAGCATCTCTACGTTTGGTGACTATAATCTTTCCATGATCGAACCTCAGTGAGAAATAATCTTTTGTTGTTGCCACCTTTTGCTCATTTTTCACCGACAAAATTTTTGTTTTTCAAGTTTACAGCAAGGATCCTAGAGGGTTTCCTGGGCGCTCCACCGTGTTCATTGTTATGTCGATGGATAAAGGCTCATTATACCCAGTGACTTACTGATATGCCGTGGCAACGGGCCCATTAAATAGCCAACGGATCGTTGCGTGGCAAACGAACCACGAACCACGACTCTGCCTTCGCCAAGGGGGTACTCTATCGCGATTTTATTTCTCTCTAAAAACTTTCACTGTTAATTAACAAAGCGGAGAGTCTCACGCTTCATTCATCTTCAAAATCTTTGACAAAATAAGAGAGAGAGAGAGAGAGAGAGAGAGACAATCAAGCAATCAGTCATCATGATATTTGCATGATATTGCATTCCTGATAATTCTAAAATTATTATAGTAATTGACATTAAGCAACAGCAGGGACGTGTTAATTGATCCGCAAATAATTCGCATGGTCGTTAATTACAATAATCATCCAACTAGCTACAGATTTCATGCGCTTCGCTGTCTGTCTCGTTTCGAAAGTGACACTACGCAATAAGAAGAGATTTAAATAAATAAATAAAAATCATCCAATATCGAAGGATAAAGAGACGTCTCGATCTACCGCCCCGCGGAATGCAAAGACTTCTGGTTCACTGTATTTGTGAAAATAAAACGTACAAGTGTATGACATTTATGTTCAGTCGGAAGGTCAGTATAAATCACCGATTGCCGATCAATATCATCTCGCCAGCAGCCAGCCGCCAGCCGCCAACGGCCAGCCGCCAACCCCCACCCATCTGGCTACTCGTCAAATACCACCAATTTCTTTTTCCCGCACTGTTTGAATTCCTAGGAGTCCTGCAAACACGCAATGTGTGTTTCCAAGTTATTCTCCTGTGTACTGGAATACCCAAGGGTGTGTTAATTGATACCCTGGCGCCATTCAGTGACACTGTGCAATTTCTGAACGACGCCGTGTTCTTCGTTATATATATCGTATAATCGACGATATTTAATTACACCCCTTCTATGTGGGACGCGTGATTGGCTTTGAAAATTGTATCTAACCGAGACGTGATGCTCTGCTCATCACGTCATACGTTTTTCTTCTGTTTTAATGTTGGAAAAACATTTTTGCACGGATGCAGGACGACCTATTTTCATCAATTAATTTCCAAGATGCTCAAAATTTTCTAAATTTCAAATGCGCTGTCAGAGAAAACAATGAAATGTCATACATATAATAATGACAGTTGACTGATAATTTTAAAGACATTATGATATTTCAATTTTTGAACGGTCAGGAAGACAAAAATTTTCCACTTTCTTGAATTTCAATGACGAAATTTCCTTCACTTTCCCCCGACAGATATAGTTGAATCATAAATGCCTGATACTAAAGGCGCATGACGCATGACGCATGAAATTACATACTACTGCGTGTTGATACACGACAATAAACGTTGATCTGTTGCACTTCCGGTGCATATTAAAAAAATTATACGGATATCGGAAAAACGGTATAAATCCTATCGTATATATTTAAAAAGCAGTGTGGCGTGGCGTGGCGTGGCGCCAGTGCGAATAATTTTCAGGGTAAACCATCGGCGTGTGTGTGTGACGCCTTCTAATCGTTTGGGGGCCCCCCCTTCTCGTTTAATTGCCATTTCATGGCAATTATTTCCCTCTTCCTCTCATTCTTACTCACCTCCTTCGACTCCACCACAACGGGCATCAACTGCCTCAACAACTCACATATTAAATGCACCAAGAGGCTAAAGGGTGGTTATGGTAGGAGCGGAATAAGAAACTGTCTCGTTCATAATCTCCCCCCAATGGGAATAGAATTTTATCCAATTTTTTATTCTCCCACCCCTCTCATTCTCATTCTCAATATGGTTTAATGCATGTACAGAAACTATAAATACCCGTGACTCGTTGGCTGTTATTATTATTATTATTATTATTATTATTATTATTATTATGGCCGTGACTATTCGCACCATTGCGTGAATCACTCCCGTACACTCCATATACTCCACGCATGCGTGAAGTTTGTGTGTTTCACGCATTTGAGCGCAAAAAAACATTCATATCTTGTCTGACATCGCTGCTATTAACTCGTGTCTACAACTCGGGCCTTCAATTGAAAACCCGAGTTGAAGACCCGAGTTTGTAGCAAAGATGTCAGACAAGATATGAATGTTTTTTTGAGCTCAAACGAAAGAGCGGGTCGAGAAATGGCGTGCTAGGACCTCTAAAGATGGTGTTGAACCAGGGGAGACTCCTAGAACCCACTGGAAAATGTTGTCACAATTGCGCTTTTCAATTGAAAACAGACATCATCTTCAGAGAGATTTGTCATCTTTAAAGACTTCTGCACGCCATTTCTCGACCCGCTCTTTCATTTGAGCCAAAAAAAACATTCATATCTTGTCTGATATCTCTGCTACAAACTCTGGTCATCAACTCTGGTTTTCAGTTGAAATTGGAATTGTTAATTTACACAATATGAGGAGTGCATTGACGATTTTTTCTCAACTCGCAAAAATCTTCAAACAATTTGCTACCAATTGGTAATAAAATTTTGTGGAAATAATGAAATAGGGGGGATAACGCCTTTTTTTTCAGGGGTGATTT
>NW_021680360.1:180049-203443 GCF_001412515.2 Diachasma alloeum
CTGTGTGTTTCACGCAGTTGTATTTTTATACCCCTGTGTTTCACGCAGTTGCATTTTTATACGCCTGTGTTACACGCAGTTGTATTTTTATACCCCTGTGTGTTTCATGCAGTGGTATTCAGATACTCCTGTGTATTTCACACTCCTGTGTGTATAAACACATAGGTGTATAAAACTTCAACTGCGTGAAACACAGTAGTATAAANAGTATAAAACTTCAACTGCGTGAAACACACAGTAGTATGAAACTTCAACTGCGTGAAACACACAGTAGTATGAAACTTCAACTGCGTGAAATACACAGCAGTATGAAAATTCGGCTGCGTGAAACACACAAACTTCACGCATGCGTGGAGTGTACGGGAGTGATTCACGCAATGGTGCGAATAGTCACGGCCTATTATTATTATTATTATTATTATTATTTACAGCTGTATATCTGAGCGACGAGTGTCATAAAGAGGCTATTTAGAGGAAGCAATTAACATTACATTTGGGCAAAAGAAGTTGTACTAGCATTGTTGATACTTATTGAAGAATAAGTTATTCAAAAAAAAAGACATTTATTACGTCAATGATCATGGCTTGAATTTTATTGAGTTATTTTTATTTGAGGACTGAACGAGAATAATGTCTTGTAAAAATATTTTCAACGAACAAATTTTATCTCGTTGATCCCCCCCATCTCGGAGCCTTCCGCGATGAAGAACAAAAAAAAACAAAAAAATGAAAATTAGATAAACGATTAAAAGTCACCTCGTAATGCGATCACGATGGCTCTAGCGCCACAAGCGGTCTCCCTGTGCTTGTTTTATTTCCCTTTACTTTAAGTTTTACCGTAAGACCTCCTGTGCCACGTCGAACACCGCTGTGTATTAGCTACACGAGGCAAATCCTACAAGAACCGTTTAAGAGTTTTAATAAAAAATGAAAACAAAAGAAGAAACACCTTTTGGCGAGAGATAATCAAAATAATATAACCGAAAAATAATAATAATAATAATAATAATAATGATATTCCCAAAGTAAATGAAAATTTTTCGAGGCGTACAACGGTTTCCCTGGCCGTGTGTCGATAATTCTCAAGGACCTTTGGGGACCTCGGTTAGTGTTTATACCACGTGTAAGGGGAGACAGGAAGAAAGTCAAGAGAGATGGTCAACCAGTACCAGGGGCCTCACGTGTTTTGTGTTCAACTCTGTGAACCAGTTATTGAATTTACATTAAAAAGACACAACGGAATCGAGTAATGCCATTTGGCGCATATTTTTTAAGCACTTTAGTTGCGTAGAAATATTTAATCAAGTCCATGCAAATGACTCTTGTTGGTTGGAATTAAATTGGTAAATTTATTTTGCTAATCTCTCGGAAACTATTGGAGTGAAATTAAATGTCAAGTTGTGGTTGAAATAGCAAATTTCCTAAGCCTTCATCCTCCTCCTTTCATCTATCTAGACTAGATGTTCAATGAAGAAATTGAATATGAAGCGACGACATTCTCCTCGAACTCAATCATGGAATTTCCATAAAATTCGTGGAGTGAAATAGGAACATGCATCGTGACAAAAAGTCATTGAGGTGGAAACGAGGAAGAGAGAAGAAACAACCAATCAGTCAGCACCACATCCGAATAATGCGCCGAAAACAGAAGCCAATGGGGTGACGTTGGATTTATCTTAATCAGACGATAATCTCCGTTAGCAACAACTTGAGTTGAAATCAGAATGTGATAAAAAAAAAAGACTGGAATTTCTTTATTCTCCTCCTATGTCCCGTATCACTTGCATCATGCCCGTTGGCTCCATCAGTGTTGAAGATGGTCTCGTTCCTAGTGTTAAGTAACGAGCACAAGCTTGCTTTTTTTCTCATTACCCTCCTCTACACTGCATTGGTCACGGCGTCGGTAAATTGACCGATAATGTTGCTTGGCACTGATTGCTGGATAGCAATGATGGATGCACGATGCCCCATCGATACTCCCTCTCCTCTTTTCCTTCTGGAGCTGATGGTACGACTGTCCGGGGGCTGTCCTTTTATATATATATATATAAGGTCGCTAACCTTGGTCGTGTTGGAGCCCTCCGGTTGTATTTGGCGCCATTGATTTCAGTGAAATTCAACTGTATCATTTACATTTCAATGTTTTTGTCAATTTTTCTTGTGCCTTTCTTTACAATTTCAATTCAATTGTATATATCAACCTCTTAATAAACAATAAACAATCTTTTCATCACGCGACTCTGGAGCCCCCACCCAATCCTTGGCATTAAAAAAATAATTTCGTCGGATTGTCAAGCATGTATTTACTCAGCCAGGATTGAGTGCGCATCGATAATGCATTCATCCAGCACGCACAGAGGCCGTCCTGGAATGCAAGCGTCTCGCATTACAACCGCAGAATATCGACGATGAGAAGGGAATGAAAAAATGAATAGAAAATGAACAAACGAAGAGAGGGAGCAAAAGGAAAGGAAAACCATGAACGACAAAGAAAAATTGGTGACGTTATTGAAAACCAGTTGACTAGTACTAGTTCGATATCCAAGTCATCTGCTCGTTATCGACTTATAATTGTGGATTAGCATCATCACTGGAGCGCTGCATAGTGCGTTGATAAAAAGAGGCAAGATTGATGTGAGAGAAAGAAAAATAAGTCCCTTATCACATCATTGAGTTTAGCTAATATAACTCTCTCTCTCTCTCTCTCTCTCTCTCTGATTGTTAATTATTCAAGTCTGTGAATTCATTTGACTCTGGTGGTGTGGCTTCACCTCTCAGACCCTCTTGATATACAATCTCCCGTATGAATTTTAATGCCGTTTGAATAATTGATGGAATTCTTTGGGGAATCTTGGCGAGAAGAGAGAAGCACAATTGCAAACTAAATTTCGTCGAGGAAGAGTCTTTAACTTGGCGCCAGTGTTGCAGGAAGCTCAAATGCATTTTTGAGCTATTTCTGGTGCAAAAGGTGGAGTAGTTATTGGAAGGTGAAGAATACGCTTACGAGAGTAGTAGTAGGCAGGCAGGCAGGCAGGCAGGCAGGCAGGCAGGCAGGCCGACCGGCCAGTTGGAAAGAGGCGATTTATGTGTCCTGGATAAACTCGGAGAGATGAAGTGGTATTTTTAATTGGGCACCTTAGGGAAATGCGAGTTAAATACTCCAATAGATATAATAATTGTTTTAGGTATTTTGGACGGAGCAGACAATTTAAATGTTCTTTTCAATTTAAAAAGATTCTCTTTATCTTGTGGCATGTTTTGTTGACATTTTCCTTCACGAGGATCAATATTTACAATAAAAAAAGAAGGCATTGATTTTATTACTCACCCCTTGGCTCCATCGCTCTCACCAGGAATTCCTCACTTGTGCAAATACAATTTTATCACTCTTCTCGACACTATTTTTCACTAATTCATTAATACAACATTATTAACACTCGCATGATGCACCCGTTACAGTAGTCTAACACTCACTTACACACTTTTCTGGAAAACTTTCCGATAATGTTCACTATTAATCGCAACAAATTCATCGTGATAATAATCAAAGGAGATGTCACAACATTTCAGTCAACAGGGTTGGAATAATTTCATCATTTCAAATGTCGTTTAGACTCGCCAACTCTATGAGACAAAGGGCATGTCCACAATTAACCAATAAACAATGAAAAAACAAAAAACCACTCTACAATAACGATCATCAGCCTTTGTTGTTATCCCTCTCAGGTACAAATTCATGAGACTTATCCGAATATTCACCATTAAATAGCTCAATTCCTGGTGGTAATATTCATAAAACACATCATAACATTCAAGTCAAGAGTATTTGGACAATTTCATTGTTAAAATGTTGTTTTGGGGTCTGTTTTTGTTGCACTCGTTGGACTCGTCGACTAACCGACTCTCTCAGACAAAGGCGACTGCGCGCGCAGCCCCTACTCTCCCCACCATCTTGAATGGTATGTGGCGCGCGCGGCCAGTTAAACTCGATTCAAGCATTTTGGCGCCATCTCCCAGTAGATTAAAAAAGATTCAGAGCGGAATACATATGTGTATTATCCGTGGGTATATTATATTGTGATTATTTTATTTATATTATTTATATATATATATATATATATATATATATATATATATATCATATAATAATGGCTGTAGCTGGTAGCTGGAGGAGCTATAGAGATGATTACAACAGTTGTATACAACATATGTACAACGCTAGCACCTCGTGGAAGGGGCATTACGATTATTTAAAGAGTCTGACGTGTGTTGTTTATAAAGTGCGCGCGCAATGAGCCAAGCCCAGGCCCCCCAGGCCTCAGTGTCTTGTATTCCTGCTACCACCAAGATGTCAAAAGTTAAGAAGATCCTCGATGAGGCCCGGGAAGTGCAAAATCCCGAGCTTGATCTCGCCGACAAGGGTATAAACACCTTCGAGGAAATGCCGGGATTGCGTGAGTAACATGTCAGATTCGCCGCCGCCACCGCCGCCACCGTCGGATTTGGTGTATGAGATTTGTGCTTTGAGGATTGTCCAAATTTGGTAGCTAGCAGAAATCCCCATTTGGAGGCGTGGTTACACATGCCTTTTCAAATTAAATTAAACACTAGACACATCCAATCAATTCAAAGATAAGACATACACCGGCAGTAGGCTATAGTATAAATAATTTTCTCAAAATATTGACAAACTGTGGTAATGTTAATTGCCAAATTATTTTATGGTTCATGACTCTCTTCACTGTATTTTGTATTTATTTTCAGTGAATATGTTGAACATAACTCGATTGACACTGAGTCACAATAAAATTCAAACAGTCCCCCCAGGACTCGCAAATCTAGTCAACTTGGAGATTCTCAATCTATTCAATAATCACATCACTGAACTGCCCATTTCACTGTCTCAAATGCCAAAATTGAGAATTTTAAATGTTGGGTAAGTCGAACCAACGATGAAGAATATTCTATAAATTCTTAAATTAAAAAAAAAAAAAAAAAAAAAATAGATTCTGCCAATGCATGTACTGCTTCAGAATGAATCGACTAGATGCCCTTCCCCGAGGCTTCGGCGCCTTTCCAGTCCTCGAAGTCCTAGACCTCACCTACAATAATTTAAGCGAGAAGAATCTCCCGGGTAATTTCTTCATGATGGAGACCCTGCGTGCGCTGTACCTGGCGGACAACGACTTTGAGTATCTGCCTGGGGAAATTGGTCAATTGAAAAACCTCCAGATTATGGTTCTAAGGGAAAACGACCTGATTGAATTGCCCAGAGAAATGGGGGAATTGTCACGACTTCGGGAGCTGCACATCCAGGGGAATCGTTTGACTGTTCTCCCACCAGAATTGGGAAATTTGGATCTTGTGAGCAATAAAGCTGTATTCAGAATGGAATTTAATCCGTGGGTTACGCCCATTGGGGATCAGTTGCAGGTGGGCATTTCCCACGTTATGGACTACATAAGATCTGAAACGTATAAATAGTAAGTAAAGATTATTTCTCTTGCGGCGAAAAAATCTTTTTTTTTTGTTCTGCTTTATTAATTTTTTTTTTTTTTTTCAATTTTTTCAGTGTTTACGATCGCCATCAAAAAGCCAAACCTCCACCACCAGCAATGGAGAACGACAAGAGCAAGAAAATCTCTCGAATGCGTTGAAAAGATGATATGAAATTGATAATTTTAAAGACTAATAACCCCATTAACATCTAATGAAAATCTCACTGCCATTTATATTGTTCATCTAAGAGAATTATTATATTTATAAAATAATAGCATTGATTTTTATAACACTAATATTACTATATGCATATTAATATTAATATTAATAGCTAATGAATTATATGTATTGAAATAAATAATACCGACTGTCACAAATGATTTTATTCTCAAAATCTCTCCTCTCCAGAATAAAGAAAATATAATTCGTAATAAGACAGAATGAAACATGGCAAAGTTATATACAAAATGAGTTGATAAGCTGTATGACAGCACAATGATTGAATTGATTTATAATTTCAGTTCAGTGTAGTTCATTTCAGTAGTCGTCCTCGTCCTCGTCCTCATCCTCAGTATATTCACACTCCTCGATGAGTCTCGTGAGTTCTACATCGTGATCGTAGCTCTCATTGGGAGAAAGATGGGGTGACCCCTCGATAAACTGCGCGAACCTGCAAAAACCACGAATTATGGGTTTCTGCGATTAATTTGGATTTCGTCAAGTCATATAATAACCACCTTATGGGATCTTTTAATTTCAATACTGTTTTCCAGGGGCTACATTCTGGACTCGAGCAAAATTCCTTCAACTCTCCTAGTGCTTTTCTAGTTTCTTTAATACCCTGTTGTCTGTATTCGTCTTCTGTTAGTAATCTTGGACGCTCGGGAAACATTGATTTCCTGATTGAATTATAATTTAAGTATGATCTCTGTATCAATGCCTGACTGAATGAAATTTTGAAAGAAAAAAAAGGAAAAAAGAAAGAAAAAAGCATAAAAATTAAACTATAAGAAAAAATAGAAGAATACATGTAGTAGGATTACATGTCCAACTTACCAGTAGACTTTTCCCTTTTGGAAGGCAACAATTGGAAAATTATAGAGAACAATTATGACAACACAAATGGCCATGGAAGCTTCATGAAAGTAGCTGCTAAAATATATCATCAGTAGTCCTGAGCCCTGAAGAATAATAAATTGAATAATCATTCAGAGTTTATAGGATATATGAGAATGTAGAGCGGTAAAGGGTGATAAGTCGATAAATCGTCATTTTACAGGAGAGTGCCTCAAAAAACTATATTTGCAGGTTCCGGTCTGAATTTTCTATATAGCTAATTACTGATTTATATGGTTATTTACTCTTTACTCGAAAATTTTTTCACATCGTAGTAAGTTTCTCTAACACTCAACTCGCAGGATCATAGTTAAGAATGAAATTCAGGGCTTATTCCGTTTTTCACTTGAATAAAAATATAGTTAAAATGATTTTTGGAAAAGAACCGACTTACCCTTTATCGCTTGGCTAATAATTTTATCGTCAATATCTATACCTGGAGGAACCACTGGATGATGTTTTTTGTTCTTGTGTTAGTTACCGGTCCAATTCGATAACAAATGATAAAACTGATGAGGGAAGTTGCCAGTACATACCACAGAATGTAATCTCTGTATTGTAAAAGAATTATTTGGCCGTTCTCCCAGAGGATGTTTGCCAGCCAAGTACTTAGGGTCCAGCCACTGGCAATCATCAGGTACATTGTTTTTCCCTGTTATTATAAATGATTAATTCCAATTGATTTTTCTTGGCAATTAATGGAATGTTGACTTACCCTTCCAAATAATTTACTGACGAACCAAATAAGAATGAGTACAGAAAAAGCATCTCCTAGAGTAATTCCAGTGATGTAATAAAATAATGAATTTCTGCTGAGTTTTGGAGCTGACCAGAAAAGAAAAATTCCCCCAACTGTTAGGGCTAGTCTCCAGATATCAATGCCTTAAAAAACGAGTGAATAAATTGGCATTTAATTGAAAGGTAGCAGAGAGGCAGAGAGGTCTTGTAATAGTCGATGATCAAGGAATTGAGACTGACTTGTTAATGTCATCGACATCTTGTAATGATAATTATTGGCTGGAGGTGTGTAGATACCAATGCAAATATCCTCAAAGGGATTAATCTTCATCTGTTTACTCCTCTTTGTACCAAACCAATTGAACCTCCAAGAACGCTGGCTGAGGTCGTGTTTCTCCACGACCTCAGGGGGACTTTTACCATCGTAGAGATCGTAAGTATCCAAGTCAGTGTGTAAACTCAACTGCAAAACTTTATGGATGAGCAGAAATAATGTCATGCTGACCAAGTTATTTAGAGTTTGTAGAGTAACGGAAAAATCGTGGCAATACCGTGAGAGTTCTCCACAGGTGAATGAGGTATCTTGATTTTGCATTGTGACAAAATATTCGTAATCCAGGTTTTGTATTTTCTACAGAGTCTCCAGGTTCCAAATAATGCACTAAACACCGAAAAAAAAACAAAAATAGTTATTAAATTATCAATTTTATATATAGCTATATGCAAGAATTTATTTATTTATTTATACATAAAAGTATACAACTGCGAAATTATTTGATGGACAATTACAATTCATCATATTGAAAATAATCAACCAATTTCTGTTACTAAATGAAAAATAAGAAATAAATTTTTTTTTTTTTTTTTTTTTCAAATAATTGTAAAATATAGGTTAGGCACTTCAACTTACAGGAATTAGCTCCCGCTATTTGAGCAAGAGTATGATGAAAAACAATAATCAACAAAATTCCATTGACCGTCGGCTTAAATTCCCCCATACTATTGTTCAATAGACTCCACTTTGAAAACTATTAATCCCTTTGGTGAATAGTGACGACTGCTCCGCCGAAAAAAGCGTACGCGCGCACGTGCATCAGCTGCAATCAGCTGTTAGCAAAAATAGCGGGAAGGATATTTAGTCAGCCCTTGGCAGAATGTGCCACTAGCCGAAAGCTTTAAAAAAAATGAGTCAATTCGTCTGCGTCCAAGTGGGACAATGTGGAAATCAGATAGGAAGTGCATTCTGGCCTCTGGTACTCCACGAATATGGAATAGAGACGACCAGTGGTGGAGTAAATCAATTAAAAATACAAAAAGATTATGAGAAAAATGTTGACGATCTTTCTGAGGCTTTCAACAGCTTCTTTCATGTTGCTGAGACTTCAAGAAAATTTTCATTCTCTAAACTATCAGATTTGACAGCTGATGGCAGTGTTAAAGCTCGGGTAATTTTATCAAATTATTATTCTTATTATTAAATGTTGCCATGCAAAACACTAATTTCCATTTAATAATTTCTAATAGGCAATTCTCATCGATATGGAAGACAGTGTGGTCTCGAGATACAGACATGGCCACTTGAAAAATCTCTTTGATGAAACTTGCACAGTAACAAATTACCCTGGTTCTGGCAACAATTGGGCAGAGGGTTATTACAGTCATGGTCGAGCTTATGAGAAAAAAATCATGGAGACATTGAGGAGAAACGCTGAACGATGTGACAGTCTCCATGGGTTCCTCCTCATGCATTCTCTGGGGGGAGGAACTGGCTCAGGACTGGGCACGGCTACTCTCAAACTCCTAGTCGATGAGTATCCTCATGTAGAGAGGTTTGTGTCTTGTGTTTATCCTGCACAGAACCAGGATGTCGTCACTGCGCCTTACAATGTTCTCCTAGCTACAAGGGAATTAATCGAATATGCTACTTGCGTTTTTCCTGCTGATAATGGGGCCTTGTTTGATATTTGTCGTTGGCAGGAAAGGGGGAGGGATAATCAGGACCAGGCGAGGTACAATAATACAGCTAGTCCCTTTCAGGATATCAATAGTGTTATTGTAAATATGTTGCTTCATTTGACGAGGTAATTGCAATTTTTCTTTACGTTTAGTTTACTTTTCATCGTGACGAAAAAATAATGGCCATACGGAATAGTAAATTAAATGAAAAAATTCCATTTGCAGTGGAGCAAGATTTCCTGGACATTTAAATGCAGATATGAACGATTTAGCCACAAATTTAGTGCCTTATCCTCATCTTCATTACATTTTCAGTAGTATCTCTCCCATATCTATGACAGCATCGACTATTCCATTGGCTCAGAGTAATAAGTAATAACTGTCAAAAACATGATATATTGTCTCCAATTAACAATTTCCTTGTGATTATAGTGATGATTTTCTAAGATTACAGAAACATTGATGAATTATTCACCAATGTTTGGTCGAGATCTCACCAGTTGATTAAATTTGATCCACTGCAACCAAAAGCTATGATAATTGGAGCTGCTCACATTGCCAGAGGCAATTGTTCGATGGATGATATGAGAAGAAATATAAAAAGGTTGGAAAATAATCCATAGTCAACTGATAACTGTATAATAATGGCAGAGTGAAATTTCTGCTAAACTGAAATCATGATCATGTTTCATTTCAGATTTCAGACTAAAGTAAAATTCACTCCTTGGAGTAAAGAAACAATGAAAATTGGATTGTGCTCAGTGCCACCAGCAGCTCACCCAGCCTCTCTCCTCTGCCTCATAAACTCTTCAGCAATGCGTTTCATGTTCCAAAGTCTGATAACTCAATTCGACAAACTATACAAAAAACGAGCTCACGTGCACCATTATCTCCAGGTGAATGGCTTCGAAGAGGAGAATTTTCTCACCTCTCGAGAATTTCTCTCCTCAGTCTACGATAAATACAAACAACTCGACAATGAAAAACAAATCAACATTCCAAGGCTCAAAGTGCTGTGACTTGTGCTATTCACCTCCATTTTCGCCGATAATACATGTTGTTTTTCATAATAATAACATTAAAAAATCATTGTAAGAATAAAACGGATGCACTTAATTCCCTTGGTCTTTCACCTTGGTCACCTCGTAATTTACGTGTCGTTAATAAAAAAATTTACTTTACGTTATTTTAATATATTAAAGCGTTTTGATTGCAGACCCCTCTGGGACTTGTTTGGAGATGTACATAAACATGAATGGCTGCATTTATTATTGTTTTCGTTTTTCAAGTTTTATTTATTATGTGGCTGGGATCTGTGGCAAGCCAAATTCATCCACCAAAACTCCATCCTGAAAGAAATAAAAGTAAATTAAAATTCACAATTCAATTTAATTCAATTCAATAATTGAGATGCTATGAATTATCATGAGGGAAAAAATTGGCAGTTTGTTATTTCAGTGGAAATGGAAATGGATCGTCGATAAAAAATATATATTTTTTGGCAAATGATGATGATTGTTCACCTTGTTCCGGACAGAACTAGCCCCAGGTTCCTTATCAGGAGCATTAGGTGCAGTGATGGCATCATCAAGATACGAAGTATCAGTATCAAGAGCCAAATCATCACCAAGCGCATCAAGTTCTGCCTCAAGCTCATCATCATCAATTTCTGGCATCCCATAGCTCCTCCCCAACGCCTCCTGCACCTCGTCCGCCTGATCTAGCATATCAGCCAAGTCGTCCTGCATATCATCAATATGATCAATGTTGATGTTCTTGAACTCCTTCTGCATCTGTTTGACACCATCCTTCATCGCAGCCATTGTGATCTGGGTGTCCTTGAGGGTCTGGGTGGCGTAGTTGGTTTGCTCCATATTGAAAGCCTGCTGTCTCAGGCTCTCCACCTGTCCCTCATACATCTTACGTTGTTTCAGCACCCTCATCGCTTTAGCCTTGACTGCATTCTTGGCCGGACCATCACGCATCTTTGCTAGCTGATCTTTGTACTTTTTTAATTCAGCATCGAGACGTTGTACCTTTTTTTCTGCTGTGTCTGCACGTCCATCAACCTGATTTAAAAAAGAATTAAAAATGTGCAAAAACAACACAGCTCGCCTAACCTATTAACACTGAAAATTCTCTTACCCCAGCAATGACATCAGTGAGACTGGGACCAGGTTCCTTGGCTTTAGCACGTCCAAACAGTCTATTCATCTTTTCAAAATGCACTGGTCACTGATGTTACCAAGAGTTTTAATCTCGTGAAACGTCAAACTGAACGACAGTTGCTCGCAGTTGCTTCAACAATACCAATAATAATAATAATAATAATAATAATAATACATAATAATTATAATAATAAAAATCTCCTTCTCTCTATATATACGCCTGCGCAATTCATTGGATGTAAGGCTCTGCTTTACCGACGCTGCTCTACCTATACTATATCTAACCAACAAGTCGAAGCTTCACGACGAGAGGAGTGAGTGAAGCCAGCCAGCCAGCCCCCCCGTTAATATCGTCATCATCATTACAATCACCGACACCGAGGTGTCTTGGTTCGTACAGTGTGTAGCGTGCAGCGTTCAGCGTGCAGTGTGCAGTGTGAGGATCTTCTGTACAAAAGGAAAGAGAGAGAGGTGAAGGTGTCGAATTTTTATAATTGAATTAAAAAGAGTTAAGTAGCGCGTTGAGGGAATCGAGACAAATCAAGAGAAATCGAGAAACATGTTCCACCTGAATAAATTGTCACTAAAGCCGGTGGCTGATATGCCTGGAGTGTTGGCGCGTGCCGTTCCAGCGGCCCTACAGGCCCGTACTTACGCCGATCATCAGATTCCCGATCGTCTCAAGGACATTCCAAACGCCGAAAATCCAAAATTTTTCAACATGATTGAGTACTTCTTCCATCGTTCCTGTCAAATTGCTGAGGACAAACTCGTCGAGGAAATTGGAAGACGATCAAAAATGACCATCGAGGAGAGGAGGAAGAAGGTCAAAGGAATTCTTATGATGATGGAGCCCTGCGATCACATTCTAGAAACTACTTTCCCCTTGAAACGGGACTCGGGGGATTATGAGATGATTACGGGCTACAGGGCACAGCATTCCACTCATCGCACCCCATGCAAAGGAGGTGAGTTTTCACTTATTTATCACTTTTTTCATCAACTAACATTTTTCTAAAAATCAGTCTAAAGGTGAAATGATGTTTGAAATAATAATCTCATCCTGAGACAATGAAATAGAAGATTGTTCCATACGATAAATGATGATAACCAGCTCACTACGTTTGTCTCCCCTACTATTCGTCAATCTATCAAGCTCGCGTTATCAGGAAATGTTTTAATTCTTATCGACAATCCATTCCCCATGAGAGAATAGAAAATTATTTCTCAAAAACATTGACATGATATTTGTGAAATAAAGCCAGAGCAACAGACGTCTCATTTATTTATTTATTCAAATGGAAAGACTCGAATTATCCTGACACTTGTATATAAATACAATCTTGGCAGTTATCGATGACTGCCAGATGCTCACCGATTTAACCCCGATCAACTTGGGGTCTTGTGACAGTATTTCAACAATGCGAGGCATTATATTCTCTACAGCAGTACGTGCTTTTCGTTTTGGTTTTGTGGATTTTTTTAAAACTGAAGGCTGCGGCGTCCCACGAGTCTTCTATTCCAATTTTTATGAGTTTTGTGATGAACAAGTGGTTTTTTTTTCTTTTTTACATCATCATGTTTGAGGCCAATTGGATTCATTTAAATCTATTGGACTACTGCTTAGAGCCACAATTTATTTGAAATGTTGTTTCTACTCAGATGAATTTGATTGATTCAGATGAAGTAACACCTTGTTGTTGTTATTGCATTCTATGCAAGAATTTTGATGAATATTTGTGAAAATGGAGCCCAAACATTTTTCATTTTCATTTTCTCTGAGTTGAGTCAACCTTTAATAGAAATTCCATCGTTCCAAGAAAACGATCTAATGAGGTCATGCAGGAGTGAGAAGCTGTCGGGGTTAAGCTCACTTATGTACAGCAGCTTCATTCAAACGGGTCACTCGTCGTAATGGTACGAGGAATTTTAAAAATAGACGGCAGGCTTGTCCTAGTGATTCGTAGGCCGAGTAAACACATTTCACCTCACTAGGTGTCACGTGGAAGGCATTTTTCTCTCCGTTTTCAATGTTGAGAGAGAGAGAGAGAGAGAGAGAGAGAGAGAGAGAGAGAGAGAGAGAGAGAGAGAGTGTTTCGTGTGCTTCGTTGATTAGAACTTCTGAATTCACATGTGTCTCTTGTCAAGTTTAGGTTTTCTTATCAATTTTCACTCCAATGTCATTAGGTCATGATAAAATAATGTTGCAAAAGAGTACCGGCGTACCGTGCTGTTTAAGCACAACTGGCATTGACCAATGGCTAATTTATAGATACTGACGAAGCGAAATAAGATATTTTTATTCATTAATTTTTAAGGAAAGAAATTTTTTTTTGAAATTTTAATTTGATACAGCGATTTGCAGAGTCTGCAGTGTCGATATCATACACACACACACACACACACTGCAGGAGGTTTAATAAACTCCGTTGATAGCCCTTGACTCACCCTGTGTATGTGTATATAATTTGCACACTAGGCCTTGACATTGTATCAATCAATTATTTAAACAGGTTCCCACGAAAAAATCAAATGACATTGGGACAATTAAACTGGTAAATACCTGTTATATTTCACGCAACATTTCAGGTATTCGTTTCTCGATGGATGTTAGTAGAGACGAAGTCAAGGCACTTTCAGCTCTGATGACCTTCAAGTGTGCCTGTGTCGATGTGCCATTTGGTGGTGCCAAGGCGGGAATTAAAATCGATCCTAAAAAATACTCTGAACATGAACTCGAAAAGATAACTCGTAGATTTACATTGGAATTGGCTAAGAAAGGATTCATTGGTAAGGACAAACAAGATATTTTCAATTTTTCAACATTGTTTTAATTAATGTCGAATTAGAATGGAAAAAACATTTTCATCCTCAGGACCTGGTGTTGACGTACCAGCCCCAGACATGGGCACAGGAGAACGTGAAATGTCTTGGATCGCAGACACCTTCGCCAAGACAATTGGCCACCTCGACATCAATGCTCACGCCTGTGTAACAGGAAAGCCCATAAACCAGGGTGGAATTCACGGTCGTATCTCAGCAACAGGTCGAGGTGTCTTCCACGGTCTCGAGAACTTCATCAACGAAGCCAATTACATGAGCATGATCGGAACAACCCCAGGTTGGGGTGGCAAGACCTTCATCGTCCAGGGTTTCGGTAATGTGGGACTCCACTCGATGCGTTATCTACATCGTGCTGGGGCCACTTGCATCGGTGTCATTGAGCACGATGGCTCGATCTACAATCCAGAGGGCATTGACCCCAAGGCTCTGGAGGACTACAGACTCGATAATGGAACAATAGTGGGATTTCCTGGGGCTCAGCCTTATGAGGGGGAGAATCTCATGTTCGAGCCTTGTGATATCTTTATTCCTGCTGCCATTGAGAAGGTTATCAACAAGGATAATGCCGGACGTATTCAGGTAAATTATCTGAAAAATTTGTCAAAATTTTTCATTTTCTCACTGAAATTTATTCATTTTTTCTCATTATCGGATGGTAGGCTAAAATAATTGCCGAGGCTGCCAACGGCCCAACCACCCCAGCCGCCGACAAAATTCTCATAGAGCGCAACATTCTCGTAATACCTGATCTCTACATAAACGCCGGTGGTGTTACAGTCTCCTTCTTCGAGTGGCTCAAGAACCTCAATCACGTATCCTACGGTAGACTCACATTCAAGTACGAGAGAGAATCCAATTATCACTTGCTGGGTGAGTTTGGCCATCTATAATTCATCATAGGATCAAATGATTTTTCAATCTAGCCATTGCATAATGCATAATGGCTATTTATTTATTTATTTATTTATTTATCATTACAGAGTCTGTCCAGGAGTCACTTGAGCGCAGATTTGGACGTGTCGGGGGGAGGATTCCTGTCACGCCATCTGAGGCATTCAATAAGAAAATTGCTGGTGCTTCCGAAAAAGATATTGTTCATTCCGGTCTTGATTATACTATGGAACGATCTGCTAGGGTATGAATAAATAATTAACTAATGAGGTTGCCCCTTCATTACAATTATTTTCTCTGTCATTTTCTTTTATTCAAAAGATTATAAGAGATATTTTTTCTCAACTCATATCATTAATGAAAGAATTTGTTTTTTGTATCTCAATCATTTTTTTTTATGCAGGCTATCATGAAGACTGCCATGAAGTTCAACCTTGGTCTTGACCTGAGGACAGCTGCCTACGTAAATTCGGTCGAGAAAATTTTCACAACATACTCTGAGGCTGGTCTTGCATTCTAAGAACCCAGTCACGATAGAATAGAAAAAAAAAAGAAACAAAAATTACAAATCACGGGTCACAGAGTGTCAGCCAGTATTCAAATATTTTCATCGACTCTATTGTTCAAATGATAAGAAAAAAAAAACATAACGAAGCCAATCTTTACAATTGCAAGAATGACAGATAAAAAGAGAAATTTAATTATTCTTTATTTCTCATTAATCGTTTTTCCAATTGTGATGGGCATCGAAAATTGTTGAAAGAATAATTATAATAATAATAATGAGAGTGCTCAGTAGACTCGATATTTACCACTAGTTGGCAACAAACATGTCACGCAGCATCGATAGTCAATGCAATACCACAGTAACGTGTTACTTAATTTACAAAAAAAAAAAAAGGTGCAACACCAAGCAATGTCAGTGAATCAAAATATCCACATGCACAGAGACTGTTGCAATTAATGCGCGGAATTTTTTTATGTCAATTTTTATCGATATCGCAAAGTTTTTCATTGAAATGTATAAACTCGATGATAGCATTTACACGCTGAATTGAATTTTAGATTAAACAATCATTGAGTCGTGATTCAATTGACAGTAATTTGTGAATCTTAACTTACGAATTATGATTCATCCGATATGACTGTACTTTCTACTGATATTGAATGCAAAATGTATTATATGAGTGACATTTACAGTTGTACTGATGTTAATACTCCGAAAGCAACATTTTAATATTAAAAGATAAGCTCACTTGCGTCAGAATGGTTATTTTTTTAATTCAGTTTTTTCATACCTTTCATTCCCAAAAATATTTTTTTTGTTCTTTTTATTTTTTTCTTCTTGGATGGAAATGATTCTATACATATACATTCAGGAGGGTGACAGACGAGAATTTCTCAGCTTAATTATGAAATTCTTTGCAGTTTTAATTATCAACAAGTGTACCGAAAATTTCAGCTAAACATCCTTAACAGTGTAGTCATTTATTCATTGCTAATTTATGATAATTTCGACATTATTTTAATTTGATTAAATTGAAAATGATTTCATTGATAAACACATTGAAAATATTAAAATATTTTAATCGAATAAATTTCTCAAATAATTGTATTTTACATATTTAATAGAATCATTAATATCTTTACCAGTAAATTTTTCAATAGCGCTCATAAGGCTCGTTGGTCTAGGGGTATGATTCTCGCTTCGGGTGCGAGAGGTCCCGGGTTCAAATCCCGGACGAGCCCGTTGAAATTCATTTTTTGTTTCAACTTTTAAATTCAATCAATTCGATTAAAATATAGCAAACTCAACAGCATTTTTAAAAATAATAAATTTGTTCCGTTCTACTCGAACATTTGTGTTTTTTATTTTTCACGTAGGTTCTTGATCTACTCCGTTTTGAATAGTTTCAGCAGAGTACAATGTGACACGTCTCTGTTTTTATCTCGATATACATACCTACACAATACACGAAACGTCAAGAAAACATGGCGCTCGCCTGGAACGACTCAAAAAAGCATAGTGATAGAGAAAGGTAATTACTAAACATTAAATAATTCAATTTATCATTCTGATAAATTGATGAATAATAACATCATTATGTACAGTTTTTTTTCCATTTTTGTTCAATTCCCCCCGGTCACTTTTACATCTATGACACTGATGTGTCCTGTTCTAACCTCTTCATTATCTGTAAAAACATTTCATTTTTCGCCTGTCGCTTGACAACGAATAAAAGTCATCTTCTCTTAACTGATAGGACAATATTACAAGAAATAATTTTTTCAATTCAAGTGTTTTATAAAATTTTCAATTTCCGAGAAGCGTAATTAAACAAAAAAAAAATCACAGTGAAAATAAATATCCATTGAATTTTCGACATTTATTAATTTTAGATGGGTCTGCATCTACCCAATCTACCTAAACAGCAAAAAAACCCGTGCAGAAGGTAGAAAGCTCACGAAATCAAAATGCATTGAAAATCCAACCCACCAAGAGATTCGTGATGTTCTCACAGCAGCAGGTCTCAACGTTGGTGTTGAGAACAAACTCCACCCAAGGGAACGTAGCAAAGAGCTCTTGTTCAGAGGACGTATCCGTGTCCAGCTGAAGGATGACGATGGTAAGCCAATGAAGCCAGAGTTCCCGACCAGGGATTCCCTCCTGCTCTACTTGGGTAATACAATCCCCAACTTGAAGACGAGACAGGGAAAGCAAAATTCTGCTGAGCAGACCACTCACCAGCCATCAACCTACTCCTCGAAGAAGGCTAAAGGAAAGGGCAGGAGATGAGATATCTATGAAAAGAATTGTATCAAGAGAACTCAACTGTCCTTCCTGTTTCATCGGTGGTAAATAGAGAGGAGATATTATAATAATATAAATTTATAAAGCATCTCTTGGATTTATGTATTAAAGTATCGCGGAAATCCACTCTTTTTTTTTAATTCAACTGGAGAGGGTAGGAAAAAAAACACAGTTGCAACATTTCTCTTTCACAATTCATTCAATTAAATGATACAAAATACACAACAGTTATCATGAAAATAATATCAAAATGATCATATTAAAAAAATACAAAAATCATATTAATTGTTACAAGTTCAAGCAGACTTGCTCTCAACAATTTTCTTCAATTCCCTCTTCCTCTGGCGTCCATTGACATTGGGTCTAGTTTCCCTGAGAGGTCTCTCACTCGTTTCATCTCTCCTCAATTTTTCATTTTTTTCCAACTGTTCATTTCCAATTTCTCCTATTTTCTCCAAGTGTTCCATCTCATCCATTTTTTGAATTTTCGGTATTCCTTCGACAAGTGTCTCAATAGCTGGAGACATCCTAGCAGCTCTCTGTTTATTACATTCAGTTTTCTTCGGAGATCCTAGGACAGATTCCTGAAACTTGTTGTGTCCAGGGCAGAATTTTGGGGCTGGTGCCCCCAGTTTGGACTCCTCTGGTGGGTAGATAACCCTCGGAATACTTAAATTCACCTCAGGCCTGTCCAAATGTCGTTGTATCGCTTCCAGGATTGCATTTTGGTGCACAAGCGTTTGTTGGAGGAAAGTTAACAGTTCATTAGACAGTGGAGCAGCTACCCTAGGTTGGGGACTGTATCCAGGCTGGACGACTATAGGTCTTGGAGCTGCTAGCATCTGGGGTCTTTCTTTTATCATTTGAATTGGAGGGATATATGACTTATGTGCTGCACTCACCTATTTAACGAAAAAAAAAAAAAAAAAAAAAAAACTGATGACTAGTAGTTTTTCTGGTTAAATCACTCATTACTGGGATGAATTTATATTGCAAAAAAAAATCAACTTGTTCGCTTTGCAATTGTATACTCACGATATTTTCCGTTGGTTCCTCCATCTGTGAAGCACCAAGAATAGGATGGCGAAGATGAGATTGAAGAGGAGAAATCAATGAATAATGAAGGGGAGAATGAAGAGGAGAAAGAAGAGAATAATGAAGAGGCGAATGAAGAGGAGAATGCAAATACAGTGGAGGATGAACAGGATTAATCTTCAATGGCAAAGATTGAGGCCACCCATGTGGATGAGGAATTCGTAAAGACTGCTGTCTATGTAATATATGTGGGTAGTTGTAGGGTAGCGTTGATAGGAGTGGTGCACCGACGATACTGTCTGAGGCTGAATAGTGAGCATTAGAGTTTGGAGAGAAAGATAGCTGAGAATCTGGGTATTCCACTGGCTCCGGTTGGGTCTGAGTTTGGACATTTGGCGCACTCACCGCATTATCGGTGTCACATTGAGGTTGAACCATTGGGGATCCAAGGACACCTTTCATGTAGTAGTTTGCTATGCGCTGAGCATCACCTGAAAAAGAAAAAAAAAACAAATACAAATTCTCCATTAATTTTCAAAGTTCCTTTTATTGTCATTTGATGACAACAATAATGGAGTTGAAAGTATTGATAATAATTTTTTTTTTAATTACTTGTTCTAATATGGTGCGTCCTCAAGTTACACCTGGCAGGTCTCTCTGCAGTAGCAGCTTCACAGTCCATAAAATCCATTCCCAAATCATCAGCCTGTCTCTTAATCCTCGTCATACATTCGCCTGATGATGAATGAAGAAAAATTTCGAAAGATCCAGATATAATGACAAGGTCAAATAGGATAATTAAATTATTCTCGGATAATTTTTTTTTTACCCTGCTCATCATTTCCATCAGGAACGTAGCACTCGCAGCGCCCATCAACGAACGATCCTGTCCCCTGACAGCTGTTGCAGAGGTCCAGACACGTTTGCGCATCATTGGCATTCAAAATTTCAGCGTAAACTGAAATTGATTAATTTCAAAATTTATTAGCATATATACAAAATTTATTAACCACACATTTATTATTCACCTGCAGTGAAGATCACTGCCAATAACATTAACTTCAGCACCATGGATATTACGGTGATTTCGGCAATGAATACAATAAAACTGATATTCGGCGAATTCAACTGGTGAATTTATACACTTTTGCATTTTGCTGATGATGAATTTTTCGTGGAGCACGTTAATTCGTTGGTATTTTGTAATGTCGTAATTGTGGTAAACTTTTGTGAAAGAAGGTCATTTCAACTTAATTAATTACTTTTTTTTTCCCAATGTTTTGCAATTAATATTGCAAATTATTATTATTATTATTATTATTATTATTATATAAATGACAAAAAATATATTACTTTTCTTATTCCAAAATATATGAGAATAATATGGGAACATTATTTCATTTTGAAAGAGCATTATTAATTATTCATAATTTTTCCGAGCTTTTAATGACTCAATACTCATTTATTGAATAATACTGTTTAAATGATTATTCTCCTTACATTGTGCATTAATAAATTAATTCATCATATATTGCAAAATATTTTTAGCGTATAGTTTTACCGTTAAAAATCACTGCTAAAACAATAAAATAATTTGTGATAAATAGTTGTTTGGGTGTTTGGCTAATGAATTGGATCGCGTCGAGTGGTAAAATAGGACAAGTTGAGGTGAATTCAGGGATAATCCGATTTTGAAAAATCGAGAGAGACAACTCTGTAAATGTTTGTAGAGATCATTTTAGTATAGGAAGCACAAAGGTATATTTAAAAATAAAATTTTAACAATTTTTTCTTTATTTGCAAAAAATTTAAAGATATTTATAAAAAATTGGTAGTTTCGTTATTTAATCCTATCACCTATCACATTGATTTTTGATGAATATTTTTGAAAAACAATGGCATATATTGAAATTATCATGGACTTTGAAAAGAGGATATTTTAAAATTATTTTATTCATTTTTATTCATATAAATTAAGCACAAGCACCGCTCGTAGCCATCATGAAAAAAATTCCAACAGGCCAAAACAGAACACCTCCGTTTATTTGCATCTAAAATTTCCGAATTAATTTCTCCAACAGCTTATAACACTCCTCCCTATATTTACGATCAATGACGTAAGCTTTCTTTCTAAAACTATCAAATAGTCTCTTCTCGACGAAGATAATTTTCTCACTAGTCTCGAGATTGTTGAATACCCAGGTTCTCAGTTGTGCAAGTTTTCTTGCCAATTTCTTGGGATTATCTTTGCAAGAATTCTCCAACATCAATATTTCTCTGTGTATCTTTCGCTGCATCTCACCAAGCAAATCCACACGCCTCGTGAATTTCCTTATGTCCTTGTACGACTCACTGTACTCCCTTCGCATTTTGTCTCTCACTTCATTTGAAATCTGAAGAATAAACAGAAAGAGATAAAATTCATTTCAAACATTTCTGCTATTTATTCTTCATTTCGTTTCATACCTTGATCACTCCCCGATTAATTTTCTCCCTATAAACAGGACTTGTCTCAATGAATTCCTTGAGAATCGTGTCCCGTTGTATCCTGTGCTCTGAAATCCACTGATTGACCTTCTCATTGATTCTCTTATTATCGTAATCCATCAGAAAGGTCTCCTCATTGTTTATATTGTCGTCGACGCGAGCCAGAATTTCACAACTCCAGTGCAACACACGATCACGTTCCTCCATTAAGTCTTCCCAAGTTTTGGGCATACGACCCACGAGTTGACCCATTTAGCTATCAATAAATTTATATTTAGTAACTCAATTAAAGTATTACTCCAGAATAAAATGAAGGGAGGGATTATCGTCAGAAATGGGAGTAATCCTATGATCAGAATTATCTGATGAGATAGCTGGTGAGATTTTCATTTTCAGACAGTTTATTTTTCACCATGAAAATGACGAGATATTTTCTTCGGATGTTTTTTCATTAAACCATTAAATATTTTTTCATTAAACATTTATAATTATTTTAATGATTGCAAAAAAGTCTACGAATTTTCCTTTATTAGACCGATGAATTTTGAATAAAAAAATATATATTTTCACGGCGCTAAGATTTTAAATAGGCTTTTTTGCAAAAATTTTGTCAATGCTCAGAAAAATAATTAACTGATTTAAACATTTTTAATTAATCAATTGTGTTTTCATATTTTGAAAGAAATTGGATCTTGAGATTGTACTCCAAATGATGTTCTTTCAAAAAATATTCGCAAAATGTCTGAATTTTTTTGAGTATTTATCAAAATTTCCACTTAATATTTCTTTTCCCTTTTTGCTTTTTTTGTAGGCAATTACCTTCTCATAAAAAAATCCTTTGCCATTTTTCTCTAAATAGACTAGCTATTCAGATATGTGCAAAAAAGTCGACGAATTTGGATTATTTAAGACGATGACTTTGCAATAAAAAATATAATCCCACGTAGCTATGATTTTGAAAAGTTTCTAGCCCAAAATATTGTGGGAATATTAAAGAAAAATTAGTGTGAAATCATCGCAATAATTATCTAGAATAAACTACAAATTTAATAATAGTCATTTATAAAGATTTTCCCATAAAAATGATGATTATTCGAAAATAATAAAAGAATTGGGGGATCTCAAGTTTTTACGCAAAGAATTTTGAACCGGCCCTCTCGCGGCACTCGCGCATACTATCACCGCGCATATCCAAGATGGCTACAGACCCACTGATTCATCATGGCGGCCGGCCACTGGCAGAGGATGGAGCTTTTGGCGTTCGTCCGCGGATTTTCGGTGGGAAAAGGGATTAAACCGGGAAAATACTTATTAATCGTGCAATAATCAGTTAATATTGAGTACCGGGAATGATTTTATCAATAAATCAGACTTTATTAGTGCATAGTATTAAGTCCAGACCTGTAAAAAGTGCAATGGTATATTTCGCCATTGCGCAACTCACACAACACATTCATCATGGCGGCTGGCCATTGGGGGAGAATGGATGTTTGGCGTTTGTCTGCGGATTTTCGGTGAGAAAGAGCATTAAACCCGGGAAATTAGTATTAATAGTGCAATAATCAGTTAATATTGATGGCAGGCAGTGATTTTATCAAGTAATCAGACTTTATTAGGGCATATTATGAAGCCTACACCTCTAAAAAATGGAATGCCAAATTTCGCTATTGCGCAACTCCTCCGCGCACATTCAACATGGCGGCGGGTCATTGGCAGAGGATGGAGGTTTTGGCGTTCGTCAACGGATTTTCGGTGAGAAAGGGGATTAAACCGGGGAAATAATTATTAATAATACAATAATCAGCTAACATTCATGGCAAGAAATGATTTTATCAAAAAATCAGACTT
>NW_021680360.1:208111-219307 GCF_001412515.2 Diachasma alloeum
CAGAATTGCGTTTTTCCACGTCCTACACCCTATACAAGATAAATTAAAGTATTTTTTTTGGCGATTTCGTTTTTCACGATTATCTCGGAAACTATGACAGATAGAACCTTAAAACCTATTCCATTCGATTCCTGAGGTAATTTGGGTTCCCTATAGGCAGATGGACGGCACATAATTGCGTTTCTCCACGTCCTACACCCTATTCAAGATAAATTAAATTATTATTTTTTGGCGATTTCGTTTTTCACGATTATCTCGGAAACTATGAGAGATAGAGCCTTAAAACCTATTCCATTCGATTCCTGAGGTAATTTGGGTTCCCTATAGGCAGATGGACGGCACATAATTGCGTTTCTCCACGTCCTACACCCTATTCAAGATAAATTAAATTATTATTTTTTGGCGATTTCGTTTTTCACGATTATCTCGGAAACTATGAGAGATAGAGCCTTAAAACCAATTTTGGCTTCCGTATAGGAAGATGGACGGCTCAGACTTACATTTTTCCACATCGTACACCTTATACAAGTTAAATTAAATTAATTTTTTTTGGCGATTTCGTTTTTCGCGATTATCTCGGAAGAATTCAGAAAAACGTTTGTATCATTTTTCTTAATAATCTACGACTGTTTTTGAAGCTCTCAATGGTTTGTACTTGGTCTCATTATCATGTACAGTAAATTGTTCCGTTTATACTGCGATGGGAGTGGAAATACGGAAGATGAGACGTTTGTACCCTCATCAAAACTTCACGAACTACATATGGAATCCATTACGATGATTTTACGGTTGATAAAAATGGAATCAGGTGATTTGATTATAATAATAATAATAATAATAATAATAATAATAATAATAATGAATAATTTTCGTTGGTACAAACGAGTACTGACGATTTAAAAGCTACCTGTATGTTTTCCTGACGTCCTTCATACATTTAAGATTTTAGAAGCGGCTAAAGTATTGAAGGGGTTGATAAATGAAATGGAAAAATATAGTACATACAAGTACTATCCATGCTGAATCCTTGCTCATGAAAATTTTTTCCGTACCTTCATTTCCGACGCTGCACGATTTTTCCCGCACCCCTTACGTCTAGGGATGCGGGGTACAAACGAAAATGAATGTGGTACATTCAGGTACTCACTGAGTACAATCGATACTATAAGAAAAAAAATCGATTTATTAAACTTCGACTTCAAGTTCACACAGCCACTCTCCTGAAAATTACTACTAAACTGTCCATGAGATTTCGATCTTTTCCGAGCAGTACACAAGGCGTCATATATCCCATTTATCATTTAACTAAAAGATTACAAGAGAGTAAAGAAACTGACACAAAAATCGTAACAAGGTTTTCATGTTTCCATTCATCTTTGTCTTCTGTCATTAATTAAAGTAATAAGTCCTTGTCGCGTGTCTCACGCAATGAGCCCCTCCATTCAGGCGATCCTCACGACACACGACTGTCTTTTTTGTTTTGCCTCTGGCATTTGGGTGTGACGACAATGCATCATAAAACGAATCAGGACAATTTATGGTGTGATAATTGGCCGAAAAAATTTCTCTAGATAAAAAAAAGGGAGTGTTCAGGTAAGCATCTTTTTTTAGGTGAGGGCTCGTCACAAGGGCCGCCAGGGTCAGGAAGATTATTCAAGGTTGAAGGGTATCTAAAATTAGGAACGGTAAAAATTCAGATGACGAGTGGGCAGATGTGCTACTAGTGTTAGAAAAAAAAGGGCTTCGATTAGTAAAATTGATAACTCGATAACTTTCGGCAGGAAATTTGTTTCAAATTTTTTGGAAAATTAGCGGCACTCTGGTACCCCTTAAACATCAGATAAACGGTTTGGGTTCAAAAAATATTTAGAACTTTGAGCAGGAAATTTATTTGCCTGTGCCAAACTGTAAACGTTACTTGGATATCCTCAACCCTTAAGGACGTATTACACCCTTTTCGCCAAAATTCACGTTTTTTGAATTTTTTTGGTAAATTATTGATCGGATTGACGTGAAAAAATATACCGTTTTTGCGTTTTATCATTACTTAATGACTCACGAAATTTCATGATCGTGCAATAATTTTCCTCCGTTTTTTCTAAAACTTTTTGGAAATTCACAAAACTGGTCGCGCTTTTCTAGCATTTCATTCGGTCTACAGTGGCGCCCTACAGGTTGCGTATGTTTGGCGGGGATTCCCTCACGATGCGACCACTTAAGGGTTAAGGGCTCTCCTCAGTAGGGTAAAACGGGGATGAGCGAGCGGGTGAGTGGAATGAAAAATGGTTAAGTTAGTAAGGTTATTTTCGTGAGAAACGAAACATCAATCATGGCGACAGACATCGCGCCAATTATTTTTATAATTATCTTGTTCAACAAATTAACAACAAAATTTGATGAGATTTCATGCCCGTATTTTCGAAAGTTTAATATAGATGCATACGGTTTTCTTTGTTGTCTAGCACAATGTCAACAGTGTGAGGGTTAAGGGACAAAATAGCGTTCATAAAGCCCATGTGTAAGCAGACACTTGAATGATTAATTAAAAATGAACCGGACGATAGAACTACTCAGAGTTTTTTTTACAATTTTCCTTTTACCATTCTTGTCTAGCACATTGTCGTTTTGTGATCAAATTTACCGAGGAAACCTCTCAACGGCTCCGCTGTTCAGGACAAAGTCCACAGTCTGATTACTGTTAACCGTATATCATAGTCTGGTCACCAAACGCGATTCGGCGACTTTGGATACCTCTGCGGGGATTCCCCGCCGTGTTATTTAGGCTTTAGCGTTGCCGAATTCACTCTACACTGCCCGGGCGCGTTGAGCAAGTTTCCGGCAACGTCGCGTCATGGACAATTTCATCTAACATGCGCGAAGAGAAATATTCAGTAAAAATTACAGAACTCACAGTTCGCTCACCGATTACGGAATCGAAAATTTAAGTGACGCTATCGTAATTTTTCACAGGAGATTCAGGTAAAAATTATGCAACGCTCTGGAAAAATTCCGTGATAATTCCGTAAAATTTCCTACAACCACATTGCGCTCCGGAATTATGGAAAATATACGTAATTTTTGTTGAATATTTCTCTGCGTATGGGAAAAAATAATTCATCTGTCCGAAATAATTTGGTTTCTTTAGGAATTTTGGGGAATATTTTGTTCTAAGAACTACTGTAATTTTTTAGCCAGTCAATTGTAATTAAAGAAAATCGTCGCGCGACGGAGTTTCCCCCATAGTGTTACCAATCTAGGGTTAAATAGCGTTTAGTCTGATTAGTACTTGGATAGGTGGCCGTTTAGCCCACCAATTTTTTTGTTTGTTGGGGTTTAACGTCTCATCAACAGCTAGGTCATTAGTGATGGGCTCTCGACTCTTTCT
Source organism: Diachasma alloeum (assembly GCF_001412515.2). NCBI lineage: Eukaryota > Metazoa > Arthropoda > Insecta > Hymenoptera > Braconidae > Diachasma > Diachasma alloeum. The sequence continues at coordinate 211,497 of NW_021680360.1, forward strand.
TGTCGTTAGAGCTCACGACTATTTCTTCCGTATCTTGCAGGTTACGATGTTATGAGAGTATTTCAAGTAAATGATCAGAATGCAATCACACATGATTGTGAGCATCAACTGTAGTCAGTTAGGTTCTGGAAACACGTGAAACTGTAGGTTGTATGTACATGATTCGAACATGCTCAATTCTATTTTCTCTCTGTATTTTAACGTTTTATTTCAAACATTCTTACTAAATCAAATAATCCAGAAATAATTTGCCGGTGCCAGGTTGCGAATCCAGGACCACTGGCTTTTAGGCGGACACCTTACCGACTCGGCCATACACTCAATAATAAATTTTTTATTTGACTCTAATAAACCATTTTTCTGGGTGCAGTAGTAGATATAGGCGGCCGATTCAGCACAAACTCAACCAGAATATTTATATTGACATAAATTCTGTTTAGAATTTATTTCAGATTTTGATCTTCAAAATTGACGTCGTTTGTATTATTTCGAAGGCCGAATGGCTACAGAGAAACCCCATCGATTCTGTTAAACTATAAAGTTCGTCTGTCGTCACTGCAGCAGTCGTTAAATTAACCACCTCAGTTTTATTAACACTCTCCTCCACCTCCGAACGCACCTTGTGCCGTATAAACCGGAATTTCGGCCGATCGATCAGTGTACCCTACATTTCCTCCCATTCTTCCGTTCATTCTGATACGTGATATCCTATCCCAAACAAAAAAGGGATCAACCTCACTTAATATAACAATGAATCACCGAGCAAACTCATTGTGCAATCACAAATAATAGCCAATAGATTTTACGGGTGATAGAGAATGGTAACGAGTTGGCGAGAGGTGGAGAATTGACGTCTGGTCATGACAAGAGATTTTACATTTATGGATTAGCATCTTTAAGAGTGCATTAACGCCGTTGCACATCTTGCATATGGACAATGCGTCAGACACGTAAGCCAACACCTTTCCGCATTGCCTTCACAATTATTCCTCTTGCATTCTTTTATAAGTCTCTCAGGTTTCATGGCTTTGTCATCGCAATTTTTATTCCATTCAGTTTTTCTGGAATTGACTTTCGCAGAATTTTACACTTTTGAAAGTGTTTGACGGAAATTTCTGGTACTTGTTAGACATTTTTATTAAGAGAATGTTGTCATTGACAATTTTCAATTTGATGAAAATAAGGGGAAAATTGCTTTCTTCACAACATAATCAATATATTTTTGCTAATTCAGTTGTAATTTGCTTTCGAATGGAATTGCTATGATGATGCATTTGAAATTGAATTCCATGATTCATTGAATAAATAAATTTTTTCAACAACAGATGATGCAATTAATCTCATGATCAAACTCAGTCAAGATGGCATTGGAATAGTATTTTTCCGGCCTGTTGCGATGGGGTTTTTTACTCGTGTGGCGTTGGCCTCCGAGCCGTAGGCGAGGACTGGCCAACCACACGAGTAAAAAAAACCCATCGCAACAGCCCAGGAACACTATTTTTCTGTAGTGATTTTCAAGTTTTCGAGTTTGGGAAGTATGCGATAACAATTTCCAGACGAGAAATCGTGAGAAGCAGTACAGAAAAGAATTTTTTAAATCATAATTGGATTCATTTATCATTTCGTTGGTCGCGCTATGAGCGCTGCGCCGCACTTTTTCCAATTTTTTAAATTACACTACAGTAAAGCTTCAGAAAAATTTGGAAAAATTTGGCATCTCATTTTGAATTGTCTAGAAGCTCTATCAATGAAAATATCCCCCAAAAATATTATTACTAGTTAGATTTTCAAATTTTTATTCCGAAACAGCCCGCTGTATGCCGTATATAAAGCGAACTTTCAGAAAAACATGGCAACTTTGAGCTTGAATACATAATTAAGAGTAATACTGAACATAAAATAGTCTCACTGGACTTCTTCAAGAATACGATCTAGATCACTTCTGATTTTTTTTTCAGATTTTCCTAGATCTTTCAAATTTATCATTATGTCGAATTTTTGCGCCGCCAACAGTGTTAAACGATTATTTTTCCAATTGTCGAAAAACTATCAGTTACATAGACCACCCATTCATACATACATCCAGACATGGCCTAAAAAGGTTCTACCACTAATCAACACGGAACCATCTAATTTCATTACAAGACAAAGAACCAACTCATTTCATCATATAAACAATTCATCACATGTAAAGTTCATCTTTACAATGAAAGTGAAGAACAATAAATTATTTAAATAGTCAATGAAAAGTCTAATGTCGTCAAACAAAATTGCGGAATTCATTTGCTGTTCAAAAAATCGGATTTCCATCGAATTGACACTCATAATGTCACAGTTTTGTCCACCTCAAATTGAATTCAATGTCTCTCTCCTCAAAATTACCAGTAAATTGTCCATGAGATTTCGATCTTTTCTGAACTTATTTCACCAACTCATATCTCATTTATCATTCAACTAAAAAATTACAAGAGAGTAAAGAAACTGACACAAAAATCGTAACAAGGGTTTCATTACATGTATTATAAAATAAACAAAATATAAACAATTCATCACATGTAAAATTCATCTTTACAATGAAAGTGAATAACAATAAATTATTGAAATATTCAATGAAAAGTCCAATGTCGTCAAACAAAATTGCGGAATTCATTTGATATTCACTTATTGACATGAAAATTCACAGCCAGATGTTGTTAATAAATATTCAAGAAGACACACATTGCGAAAACACTAGCTTTTGCAGAGTTATCGAATGCCCTAAGTGTCTGTGCGAAATTTTCTCGTACGTGAAGAACAGCCTCCGAGGTAGGTCTTCACACCTCAATTCTTTAATCGTCACGACGTTATACTTCCTCTTTATTCATCTGGACCCACATTCGTTGTTCTCCTAAAATAGTTTAACTAAGCCCACTCAACTCCTACGAGTCGTCTCTGCAGCACGAATCCCCCGTCGCCCAATGAAAAGAGACAGTAAAAAATAAACAGTATCTCATGTTTCGATCGAACCACAACCAGAAACAGGCCTTTTGTAATTGACGGGTAATTAAGCTGGGTGTGGCCGAAAACGGCCCAAAGATATCCCCGAACCAATTATTATCATTACACAAAGTAATGTCAACGTTTTCGAGGTCGTTCACTCCCTCTGCACACACCACTCGGAAATGCTATTCAGTGCAGACAATACAAATCCCTTATGCTTTCTGATTTTGCTCATTGTACTGCAGTCTGCGAGGAAGTATCGATCTGGACTCTTGGCACGGTTGCAGGACTTTTTGCTTCTGACAACATTTTTAAAGAATTTTCGACTGTAATCTGTTCGGTATGCTTTTATCGTGAATTATTACTTCTGCATGGCACGCGGTCTCGTAAAATAAGGTCGAGAATTGCAGTGACCCTAATTGACCTTCATCTACACGATAAGATTTTTTTTTAATTTTCAGTTGTAGTACTCCGAGACCTGCAAAATTATCGGAAATTTCCGAAAGCTTCGTTGTAAACAAGTAACGGTGTCAAGTTTTGCAGGCAAAACTAAACCCAGAACTAAAAATCATCGAAATCCGAGGACGGAAGTTTATATAGCGTTCCACATCTTATGACGTTACAGGATACTGTTGGGTAGGATTTTTAGAGTACATTGTTAAAAACCTTTGGTCTGAATTTTCTGTACCAAATTCCGGAAATTTTTCTCGTGTTCAAATTCCAGTGAAATTTCAGGAAATCTTGTCATTGAAAAATCAAATATTCTATTCCATTGATTTCCTGTTCAAATGATCTGGAAATTGACAAAATACTTGATTTTTTAGTTCAATTATTTTGTGAAAATTGAAAAAAAATCGGAAAATTTAGGGAAAAATTGAAAATTTATGTCATTTTGTTTCTGACTATTCATGGTCCACTGAAAATTCAATCAAGTTGTGAAATTTCTATCTCACTCTAGATGAAAACTCATGAACTTCTGTGAATGCTACTTAAAACTTGAAATTTCATAACCGTTTTTTTCCTAACTCCGATTCAATGTTACTATCATGAGATTTACTGTAATATCTTCGATATAAATTTAAAAAAAATCACAGTGTAGGTAGGGCTGGACCCAGTATGATTCTTGATATTAGTTTCCTAGAAAAATCTACTGAAAAAATGGATTATCCCGACCAAGATTTGAATCTGGGACTGTCCGATTTCGCATCGGGTGCTCTCCCAATTGACGCATCATTTAAACTATACGCTAAAATCACGCAAAATTAATGGAAAAATTCCCCAGCAGAAAACTGCTGTATCAGTCGGGAGTTTTTTGATAACTTTCTAGAACCTTCATTGAATTTTTTTAAAATTTTGCTGCAAAACGTGACCCACTCGTTTCTTTGCTTCGCGTTAGTTATTGAATTACATTTCGCTCTTCGATTACCATTCGTACAGTAAAATTTCCACGATTTTCTAGGTAATTTTCATCCAATTTTTCGCTCTGTGCAGTTTGGAAAATAATTCTATTCACAATTCTTAAATGTTAATCAAAAAGTTGAGGAATTATTCAGTTACTCACGTTCTTTATAAAAAAGAAATATTCGATTCAACCCTTAATTCGGAAATAATAAATTAATCAATTTCTTGTTATAATTTTGTAATTTATCATTCTTATAACTCAATTGAATTTGTAAAACTGTATGAAAAACGATGAAACCTTTGAATCACATTAGAAATATTGTATCCATCCAAGAGTGATCGATAATCTATTGACAACACTATTTTTCCCAAGGGAATAGGATACATTTATTGATTTGTCGTATTTGTTTTATTATTTCAGGGTGAAGCGGCATAAAACCTGGAAGCGAAGGAGAAATCACGATGGCCCAGTACTGGCTGAACGTAGCGATCCTCAGGGTCGTCATACCAGTGACCTTTACAGCGTGTAAGTTCCCAAACTATTCTGTTCTGTGAATAATAAATTACGTAAAAGTTAGCTGTCCGTCGCTTCAAGCACATATGAGCATAGAATTATACAACGAAGAATATGTATGGGAATGAATAACAGCGGAACGTGCGATAGGCAATGATGATATCATGTTCTCAAATAGACGCTTATGTGTCCATTTATCGGAAATAGTTTTTTTCCTGCCTTTCATAATTTTGTTTCATGATTTCTCGCTATTTTCCAAATGACATTGTGGATTGCAGTAGTCATTCCGCTTCGTTTCTAATGCACCCATTAGATATTGCCATAAAAATGCGAATATACATGGACAATAGAATAATAGAGATTTTTCCTAGAATTATTCTTTTATATACGAATTAATTAAATTAATTGTTTAGACTTCAAGACTTTCACAATTTTATCATTTTGTTTATTGAATATATGAAGAGAAACGTTGAATAAAAATTATCTACAAAATTGCAGCGAATTTTACTATACGAAATGAGGGGCTACTCTCGAAATCATTGCAATCAAGTGATTTCAACTCTCCGAAATTATTTTCAAAATCATTTCCAAAATCACGTGAAATCGTCTGCAATCAATGAAATCACCGAAACCAGTGGCGCACTGACGTGTAGTCCGAATCGTGCAAGTCATTTGTGATTTTGAAATTGACACACCTGCCAACGATGATAATAAAATGCCGTACTCACTGCCATACTGGTTTTTCTGCGAATTTCATATTTACTTACTCCCAGACAAATGTATGTGCTTAGTATCGTATGGATCCAGAACGTCCATGCGTTATAGTTTCACATACTTCAGGCCAAGAATCAACAGTTTGTAAATCTTCAATATGTTGGTTATTTAATAAAGATCATTCAAAACTCAGTAGTGATAGACTTCAGTGAGTTTGGCACGAAGAAATAACGAGAAATATAATACTAGTCATCGACGTAAGAACCCTTTGTAAAGCGAGAAAAAGTATTTTGTGAAAGAATTGAAGGAAATCGATATCGGTGATTGGTGTTTATTTCAGGAGGAAAAATATCCTACTTGTTTATTAGGGTATGTGCTGAATTTCGGTTATTCAGAGGGGAAAACTCTGCGAAACAGGGAGTTTTTGAGCGAATATGCTCATGTCGGTAATAGCAAAAATATAGGTGTCATTTGCCATTGGTATATTTTGGATAAAAGTCTGAACACTTTTCAGGTGGAGCCAATGAGTTCTCATGGCTACATTCATATAAGCCAGTATCGAAGAACAATTTCTCATCCTCTGATCACTGCGAGTGGAGATTGAGGCTTCCTGAGAGAATTTTTGATGAAGTTAACAAATATTTCTAAATAAATGAGTTAATGTTATCAAAATTTAGGTGTGAAATCTAGTGATGCTGTCGAGACTAGACGAGACTTATTTCGGAAAGATCATTACGGTCTAAAAAAACATTGAAGTTTAGGAATCATCGTAATCTCGAAAGACATTGGATCGGTGCATCTCGTTACGAACTTGGAGGAATCCATCACGTCTGAGTTTCAGTATTTTCTGTTTTTCAAATGTTTGTCTCGATATCTGTCTCGTCTCGTCTCGTGAACTTAAAAAACCGAAAATCTCGAGATCCAGGCAAGATAAATCCTCCCGGAATTGAGACCAGATGCACCGATCCAATGTCTTTCGAGATTGCGACGATTCCAAAACTTTCGATGTTTTTCCAGACCGTGATAATCTCTTCAAAATAATTCTCGACTAGTCTTGACGGCATCACTAGTGAAATCATTTATGTAACTTTTGGTTTCTAACATAAAGTTCTCAAATTGATTGTTATTTATGAATTATTAGTGGCAACTGGGGTAAAATGGACTGCTTTTCATCGTGTTTAGCTCAAGATTGGGGGAGTGGATCGCTCAAGACCGCGAGTGTGCGTAAAATTTCACTTTCCGTACAAGTGATGAAAAACACGTTTTCCGTACTGACCTTCACTTTTCCCAGCCCGGGGATTGGTATTGACCCTTCCCCGCACTGGCAAAAGTGAAAGTCACAGGGGTTTTCGACGCGAAATATACTATCACACGCTCGTTCGAAATAGATTATTTGACGGAGGATATCTTACAATTCATTTGGTAAAAAAATACATCTGTGTACGGAAGGAAGTATTCAATCAAAATTACGTATCTTTTCCGCAATTCTGGAGCGAAAGGTGGTTGTAGTAAATTTTACGGAACTGTCACGGAATTTTTCCAGAGAGTTCCGTAATTTTTACTGAATATTTCTCTCCGTGTGGATGGAAACGTCTAGTAAATTTTCCCGAGTCGGCGAAGAAAATTTATTCATGCGAGTATTCGTCTCGCACTTTTTTCTCCGTGTAGAAATTATCAAAAATTATCCCAGCGAGGGAGTGACGTCACGACTCCCTACACTTCGTAGTAGAGTCACAACAAGGCGCTACAGCCGCTCCAGTGTCAAGAATAAAGTGAGGTTAACCATCAATGAACACTTTAATTGAAAAATCTCTAAGACTCTACATATTCAGAAGGTAGTTGATAATATGAATATCTATGAGAGACTAAAGATGGTTGTGTCCACACGCAATACCCCCTTCCCGTGTGCACTTCTAGTGCGGTAAGGTTTTGAGGTGTTTTCTTATGTTTTCGGGTATGAGAAATCCGAATCCGGTGGTATTTTTTATGTAAGTGCGTGCAATTAATAGTTATAAACAAATTAAGTGGTTTTTTTGATGATTTTTTTTTATGGGAAACATTGGCAAATAGAAGAAAATGTTCATGACAAAAGTTGTTCCTTTTTGTGTAATAAATAATTATCATTTGTTTAAATCAAAATCCATCAATCCGTTGCTGAAATATGGTCCGCCAAGTGGGCGCGGGAGGATGCGCGACGCGCGAA
>NW_021680360.1:220042-276574 GCF_001412515.2 Diachasma alloeum
CCCGCTCTTTCATTTGAGCCCAAAAAAACATTCATATCTTGTCTGACATCGCTGCTACAAACTCGGGTCTACAACTCGGGCCTTCAATTGAAAGCCCGAGTTGGAGACCCGAGTTTGTAGCAAAGAAATCATAACTAGAAATGTGGTATTGCGTGTGGACTACTTTTACTCGGAATGTAGACATAATTTATCAAAAACGATGGACTTAAAAAAAAATTTAAGAAATATCTCTATTGTTATGTGTAGATACTTTGCTTTGTAACATTATTAGGGGGGTTTGTTATCGAAAGTGTCTTCGAAGTTCCGCTGCAATTTGCACGGTTTCCATACACATATATCTGTTTGGTTATCATCGTTCATTACTATTGGCTGCGAGCCACAATGTAAACTGAGCCGTAGGAATGGATAACAAATACATGGTATACATAACATGTTGAACCAGAGTCACGTGGAGTTTTGGGAAGCTCGAGAATTGTAGGAACGTTGAATTACGATGGGGCAGGCTTACGCTGTGAGAAACTGGCATACCAGTTCCAAAATTAGAAGGCCAGAGACGGGCCGGATTTTAGAATTCCGAATTAAATATAAAAACTCGGTGACAGGCTGTAGTTCTTTCGACATATTCTTATTCGATTTTTCAGCACTTCGTTTTTTTTTATCTGTACTGAGAGAAAAAATTCAGTACCGTAGCGGTAAACCAGGTTAAGTCGATTTTGACTTTGGGCAGTTTTTAATGAATATCTCGGAATCTAAGAGACATAACAAAATTTTGTTCATAACCTTTTTTATAACCCTCAATTGGATCTACAAAAAAGGTTATGACAAAAAATTTTCTATCTCTTTTAGATTACGAGATATTCGTCAAAAACTGGCCAATAGTCAAAATCTTCTTAACCCGGTTTACCGCTGCGCTACTGAATTGGTTCGGCCGAAAAATTATGTTTCCTGGAAGAGCCTTTTTACATTTTTTCAAAATTTTTGGAAAAATGTGTGCAATAACAATTACGAATTAGTTTTTTGAAATTCAACTCTTACACAGCTAATTGCATAAGTTTTTGTAAATACAAAATTGCATCGTTTCTTTACAAAATTTCTATGCACATGTGCGAAATTGTAGGTCTTTAGAGATTCAATTGCTCAGCCCTCACAGATTTTCATCCCTGGTGATATTATGGGAACATTCCAAGCCACTTCTACTAAAGATTGGGTTGTTAATGATATGCACGAATTTATAGTGAAATTTTGTATGTTAATTTCGGGCATTTGTTTGTCTGAAACAAATTTGATTGGCGAAATCATATTTTTTTCTCAGTGTATGGGGTTATGAATAAATTGAACATTTCACCTGATCAAAAAGGTTTGAAAAAATTTAAACATATGTGGAATGACGTGCTATTTATTCCCTCGATATTTAATTTTGGTTGCTGGCTTGAAATTTTGTCGGATAGATTTAATATATTTTTCGGATAGATTTAATACACGTTTCTCTACTAGTGAAGGGAAAGAATTTGTTTTTATATTTCCTTATCAAACACGATTAGAACTCTTAAGAAGTAAAAAGGGGAAAGATGAGAAACGCCTCGCGTGATATTCGGGAGTTTTCTTTTCCCCTATCACAAAGACCCTCCACTTGTTTTATTTGGGTCAACTGCACCCTTTATTTTTTGGATCATTTTTCGACTATCAAGATGTTGTTTTTTCTACGAAAGATAATCTTTGAGGTAAAATAATTCTTTCCGGAATTTTAATTGCATTTATATTTTTAAATTATTCTTGAAATTTCAAGTAAATAATCTTGAAATTTTTAACAACGACAAAGTTACATGAAATTTATGTATATTAATTTATGAATGAAATTTCTTGAATCTTCAAGGGATTCTGAATTTCCAGGTCTATATATCACGGCAAAATATTGAAAATTGGGAAAATCCAGGGAACAATTTTTATGAATTCTCAATCTATTGCGAATTTAATTGTATCAAATTTTCATACTAAATGTGGAAATTCGAGCGTTCCTTGAAATATCAATGATCGCTGAACATGAAAACTCCAATTTTCTTGAATTTTCAAAAAAAACGAGATTTCATGAACGATTCCATAATAAATTAAATTCAAACTCACGGCATCGAGAATTCAGATGAGATTATTACTGAAATTTCAAAAATTTTCCAACAGCGTATTGACGTTTTTCTTACGATCCGACAATTTTGGACATGGGACACTGTTAGAAAATTACTCTTGAAATTTCAAGTTGAAAAACTTGAAATTTTCAACATCGACAAAGTTACATGAAATTTCTGTATATTTCTTCATTGACGAATCAGTTAATTTCTTGAATATTCAAGCAATTCGCAATTTTCAGGTCCATGCGACACGGAAAAACCTTGAAAATTTTGAAAATTCAGGCAACAACTGTTCTCAATTATTAATGTATTGAAAATTGCATTGTACGTGATCTTCAATTTTCACAATGAATTTGACAATTCAAGTTTTCATTGAAAAATCAATGATTATTTGACATGAAAAAGCCAATTTTCTTGAATTTTCAAGATGAATGAGAAATTTAGTGAACGCTTTCATTTGAAATTGAATTCAACCTCACAACATCGGAAATTTAGATGCCGCTGTGACTGCAATTTGAACAAATTTCTAACAGTGGAATGTATTTTTAGATAGTACTTTCGTTACGGAAATGTCGATTAAACGCTTGCCCAACTGTTGAGTCGAGGAACATCTGGCCTGCTCGGAAATCATTAACGAGTGTATAATAATCATGCGAGGGGTGTTAATGATCCGCAGATGTCTCTCCGAATATATCTTCTTGTTAATAATTGCCTTTCACCAACTCCAACTAGCATTTTTACTTGGAACTTAATTAAAAAATTCATCATTTTGTTTACTCGATAGATTTGGTTACTTCATTGAGAAAAACTACTCACTGTCAAATTATAATCCCATTAGAATATAAATTTGTCAAATAAGTTGACCTTTCATAATTCCATTCCATTCTGACTTCATTCATGGTCCGTTGAGTTCATTGGAATTTCCATGACGTGACCTTTGAGGGGAGAATCCACTCCTCTATAATTTCCATAACGCTATAACTCTCAAGTGAACAAAGTAAATGAGAATATTTTCTGAAGAAATAGTTTTATACATATTTTTGGAATGAAATGGAGACGAGAGAAGCTACAACAAAAGAGTGTCTGAATTGTTTTAAAGACAGATCAAGAATAAATTCTACAGATGAAAGAATCTAATCAATAACGAAATAATTCACTTTATTCAAAAAATTCTTTGGGGCAGTTATATTTTACCAATTACCAAATTATTCCACCAAAAACTCCAAATTGTGGACGCAGTTAAATTTTTTTATCATTTAGAAACGGCATTTTCACTCATTGAAATGATGGAATGATTAGTTGCTGTTAATGAGGCTTTTTAACTATTAACACCATTCATTAACTATCAATGAATAATGTTAATAGTTAATAAGTCTCGTTAATAGCAACTAAATCGTTTTATCAGTGTACTGAAAATCGGATTTTTTAGAGAATTTTTTCTGTTCGATAAAACAAAACAAAATTTGCTAATGTAAACGGGCGATGATCAAATAATATCTCAAGGGTCATGACAAAAATTTGAAAATTGTAAAGAAACAGCCACGGCAAAAAGATAAATCGTGCAATTCAAGAGATACGGGTTCATTAATGCGACAATTTTGTTTTCGTCGGTTGGAAAGATTTGATCATCCTTACTAGAGATGGATGTGATTTTTTCGGCATATTTCTGGTTATCTTATAAAAAATTGGATTACAAAAAATTACTATCCAGTATTTTTACTAATACTATTTTTTATATCTATTTTTTAAAGATTCTTTAATTTTCGATCGTTTGACGAACAGTCAAATCCAAAAGTTTGTATATCTAAAGGGGATGAGAGACTAGATTCATATGCATATCGACACCTTAATAACAGACAAGCGTAAGTTCTATGAGTTCCCTATGTAGAATCGTTGTCTGTTATTAAGTTGTTGATATATTTATGTATTTTCGATGAAACGTTTGACGTTCCACTATCCTCTTTCACAAACCTCTATTTTTTTACTTTTTTTTTTGTCGAATTTCTCACCAAAAGTGACGAAAAATAGTATTATGTGCACCTCGGCGCGTCAGGAGGCCAGAATGATTTCTTTTCCACCTTCGGTGCACAATGTTGTACAATAATGTACTATTACATTGAGTTCCAGTAGAAATGAAATGTTGTGGAGAAGATTTCGACCGAATTTTTAAATTGTTTTGTAGTTTTTAGCTTCCGCGGTCATTAGCTGATTCGAAGTGTAGGAATATATTATGTCCAAATGATAAAAATTGATGCAGTCATTTGGATTAAGTCCAATATGGCAACCTCCTTTGCGGGGTCCTCCTCCTTGACTGGATCAATTTTTATCATTTGGACACAATAGATTCCTTCACTTCGAATCAGCTAATGACCGCAGACGCCAAAAACTAAAAAACATAAGAAATTCAATGGAATTCATTCCGGATACCTAGCGCTACACTGAGAAAACAAGTATTTTTTGAGAAGTACTTCTTTACTTGTATCAAGAAATTCGTGGCTTGAAAATTACCAAGCGCACAATATCTCACGCTAAGAAAAAAAACTTACACCAAGAAATTTTAGACTTGTCCGAAAGATGCGGACAATTTCTTCATATCAAGCAAACGAGTACTCAAATCAATTAAAGTGGTTTTTGCATTTAAATATTTTAAAATTGAGGCTAAAAAACTATTAAACGAATTAATTCAATTTTACTTGGTTTGAAAAATTGCTTTCTTGTCATCAATAAATTGTCCTCGTTTTTAGGACAAATACAAAATTACTTGACGAAAGTTTTTATTTTCTTACTGCAAGATATTTTACTCTTGAAGATTTTCAAGTCAGAAGTTTCTTGATATAAGTAAAGACGTATTTCTCAAAAACCTTTGTTTTTATCCGTGTAGATTTTCCTAGGTTCTTTCTACGAGGTAGAAGTAGATTAATTTACGATTGAATAGTTGAATTATTATTGGTCCTCTCACTAAATGAAAACTTCTGTGACATCCAGGCGCAGTATGGCGACCAGTGGGTTTATCGCTGGTTTACCTGGTGCTAATGTTGATATCACCCTTGATATCAATTCCCACCTACGAGACGATGAAATCAACAACAGGTCGTTATCTAAAATCCTGCATGGCCCTGAGTTCCATCACGGCCCTTGCTCAGCTAGGGTTTCACATCGTCCTGGTGGCAGTGCCGTCTATCTACAATGAGTTCACCGAGAATTGTTCATTCCTGGAGATGCTCTTCAGGCACATCGGTCTTGTGCGGATGGACGAGGCCACCGTTTGGGAGGTTTTCTTCTGGCTCCTTCCGGAAATCATTGCACTGCCTGTTACAGTCATCGTGTATATCCTGTGCAAGAGGTTTACGTGGCGGAATCCAGATCTCGAGACCTCGAATCATCGTCCAGAGCATAGTTCAATGACTAAACAGTCGGTTGATGCCAATACCAAGGTGAGACATTTTTTCATTAATCCAATGCGACGGAAGAGTTCATTAAAGTCTTGAAGCCGAAGAAATATCTCTTTATACTATAAAAATCCAAATCGATTTCTCGTGATGAAAGTTTGGTACTCGAAATTAAAACTCCAAAATTAAGAGTCACAAGAGTCAAAATAAGGGTCACAAGGGTGAAAATAAGGGTCACAAGTGTCGCGAGAGTTAGATTAAGGGTCATAAGGGTCAGAATATGAGTCACAAGGGTCAAATTAAGTATCATAAGAGTAGAATAAAGGTCCAAATAGGGGTCACAAGGATCAGATTAAGGGTCCAATCGAGGGTCCAAATAAGGGTAACAAGGGTCAGGTTAACATGGGGGTCCTATGGAGATCATAAGAGGCTCATATGTGGGTCATATGGGGGTTGGCGAGCGGAGCGAGTAGGGGGCGTAGCTCACTTTCATTTGAGCCCCACTTGCGCCTAAGTTTCCGGACATTTTACAATGATTTTATTATTTAAGGGGAGACTACTATGAGTTTTAAAAGTCGTGGGTTATCGGAGTGAGACATTTCATACGTTGAAGATCGATTATATAGATCTGAACACGAATAATTAGTGCAAAACAAAAATGTGTTTATTGTTCGTTTGCCCGAAAACGCTTAAAATGCTAAAAACAGTCCAGGGCCTCCAATTTTTGAGTTCTTTGGAATTCGACTCCTACACAGCTGATTTCGTTTTTTTTTATATAAAAAAAGTCACTATTTTTGTAAAGAAAATACAAAAAAAGCAAATTTAGCCATGTAAGACGCGAATTAAAAAAAAACTAGCTCGTAATTGTTATTTCACATATTTTTCCGAAATTTTTGAAAAAAATCCTCCGCAGCTCAAAAATTGGAGGCCCTAGACTGTTTTTGGCATTTTAAGCATTTTCGGGCAAGCGAACAATAAAAAAAAAATTTGTTTGCACTAATTATTCGTTTTCACATCTTTATACGTAGATAATCGATCTTCTACGTATGAAAAGTCTCACTTCAATAACCCACGATTTTTAAAACTCACAGTAGTCTCCCCTTAAACATTATTGATCATTACGCGAATAATTCAGCATTCAGTCATCATTAACCCAAATAATTGACACGATGAAATTCAATAAAAAATGAAATCGTCAAAAAAATCACTCGTTTTGTCCGTTGTACGTTCCCCTGTACAAAAATCCTGATCCGAACCATACATTTAATGTAATGTATTACGTACACGTGATTTGCCCAATTCTGACAATTTTTCATTAGCTTATGAGAGATTTAGCCAAAAATTAAATTTTCATGTTTCACTTGTAAAATTAACTTTGGTTGGATTTTTCGATGCTTCTCGGTGGACTAGACAGGGATATCTACATTGCAATTTGAAGAGCATTTACTATTCTTCAAAATAGTGGGTGATAAATTTCATTTAATTCAATTTTCAGTAAGTTATTGTGGATTGTTTTCATTTTTTACGTTATATCACACCTCGGAAATGACAGTTATTGCCATTTATCGAGGCTTTCGACTTGACTAGCAGGGATATATCATATGTCGATTTGAAGGTCTCATCGAGCTCTTCAAATTGAGACCCCATATAATCTATTCGAAAATTTCCATATTTCTCCTTCTAATGACTAGTTTTGTTCGGTTTCTGTTCAAATCTGTGGAGATAACTTATGCCCAGGTGAAAATATAGTAAATTACCTTGAAATTGGCCCATGAATTATTTAATTAAGGCTAATTTTCCTTAACAGATGGGCGTTTTTATCCAAAAATTCGATTTCATGATGTTTATTGTAAATTCAGCTTAGTTTGGATTTTTCTATAACTATTGGTCAAGTGAATGAAACTATTCATATGGCATTTCAAAGGGGATTTGTTATTATAGAACGTGAAAATCAGGGGAATTTGAATTTAAAAAATGACGACATATTGATCTTATGCAATTTGGCCCCGTCTAGTATATAAAAATTGGCATTAAATTGCTTAAAATTTTTCTGTGGAACAGATCATCAATTTCTTAGGCAGCATAGGCAGCTACATCGTCCTGGCCTCCCTCTGCTGCGTATCCTCTCTGAATCCCTCCGTTGAAGGCGGGTTCTATTTCCTAATATTCCTGGGAGCAGCAACATGGTGGGCATGTCACAAAGAGCTCAAGAAAATATTCGCAGGTATCTGCAGGTTCGTGATGGCTGTGGTAGTTGTACATATAGTCGTTCTACTGACGTATCAGAATCAGTGGCCACAGGAATTTATCCCAGTGAACAGCACTTGGTCCAGATATTTCGCCCTCGTACCGTATTATGAGACCAACTGTTCAGATCCCAGGAATGTCGATTTTCCAGAGAAAGACTCTGAGTGGGCGAATTATGGATATGCTCTCGGACTCTTCTGGCTTTATTATGTACTTGCATTACAATCGCAGTATTTGTTCAACAAAACGGTAAGTTAAATTGTTATTAAACTAAAATTACTCGGGAATTCTAATCCATGGTGAAACGAAAATGAAGAAATAATTTTTAAGAAATGAAATTTTCAGGGAGGTTCGGGAAGTTGTAAAAAATTATTCTTTTCACCTACGAAGAAATTGAATAGGTTTCCTATAGAAGTTCCTTGCTATACATTTTCAAAGTTTTTTCCACTGCATCCATTCTTTTACTCAATAAACAATTCAAAGCAAAAGAAAAACTTGGACAATTCGAGTCCAAAAATTTCTCTAGGAATAGTTAATTGAGGCTTTTCGTAAATTATTTCCTGTAGAATCGACAAAAACAAACAAACTTTGAATAAATTTATACTTACAAGCTTGATAGAATTCTCCACACGTGTTAAATTCTTCCATACGTGCAATAATTCAGTTTTTTTCAAACACTATTTGCACATAAAAATGAGTTTAAAAGTAGATCTATCCAGAAATGGCCGTCAGTATTATATTTCTTCTATATTAAAAGGATTTGCGACTTACATTGATAAATGTTTAAATATACTCATCAAAATTTAAAAATAACATCATATTATTAGTTTAAATTTCCGATTGATGATAAATTAAATATTTCATAATATAGAACTCTAAATTTTCCATTAAGTGAATATTTCTAATTTCTTAGAAGGGATTATCAGTTATAAATATGGCTATTCCTGGATCTGCCTCTGAAGAAATGACGAAAAATCCCCTGAAATTCAATTTATTCTGCAATAATGTTCAACATAATCAAAAATATTTCTTCATTCCCTCCCTTCAATGTCTAAACACTAATACAAAATTAACAGAAATAATTTTGTTTAGTCTCTGGCGCTCTCACTAACAATTTTAAAAAAAATTCTCACCTTCTGTCTCTCACTCCAATGCGGCTTTCATTAAAAACTGAGGCAGCCACAACAAGTCGAAAATACCGCGCGTTTGAGTGGCAAATTGCGGAATTTGGATACACCATTGTCACGTCATGTTTCAATCAGACGAAGAACGCCATCTCAGAGGTGGCAGTCGGCCCGCAGAAAGGCACGAGTAAGACTGAGACTGTTTTTCGGCGGAAAATATAAACAAAGAGAGCCGAAACAGATGGACTATTTGATCGATGTGGCTTGTGCTTGTTCATATTATACTTTTCCCGTCATATTTCAAACGTTTTCATTTGCAGATCGGCTATGTTAATTATCTAATGTATATAAAATAATTCGATTGATCCTATCCAAGTCGCCTTCTGGGCGGTCCTCCTACGGACACACTGGGGTGGTTCATCACCCCCATTGGTACATTCAACGCAACTTCCAAGTGTGACATCTTTGTGATGTCTTTTCCGGACAAATTTATAGCTAAAAGTAGAACTTGCATGGCTCAATTTGAAGCAAAATTTATTTTTCATCACTTGTGCGTAAAGTAAAATTGACGGAAATATAATCGTCGCTTGCTCTCAATTGCAATGAGTTTAGAAGAAAGAACCTGACTAGTGACGCCGCGGGACACTTCACGAGACATCACGAGACAATAGTTCGGAGGGATTGTCTCAGTTTCAGTGTTTTTTAATATGTAGAAAACCGAGACGAAACAAACTGAGACAAAAACCGAGATTTTACCTTAAAAAACATGAAAAACTTGAGATCAAGATGAGATAAATTGGCTCGGAGTCATCACGAAAGGAGTCGATACTGCCTCTTTCGAGATTGAGATGAGAGTAAAGATTTTCATGTTCGTTGAGACCGAGATCATCTCTCTAAAATTTTGTCTCGTGAAGTCTCTCGTGGGATCACTATACCTGACCGTATTCGTGACGTCAGGACCGAAAAATTGGCTTCGAAAACGACTGATTTTCAGTTAAATATCATGAGACATCTAGGCAATATACCTCCATAATTTTCGCCCTTTAGCTATCCATTTGTTATGAGGAATATTTGCATAGGGGAATTCGAAAGAGTTGAGCTTCATGCAAGTTCCCCATTACCTATTATTATTTCTTATTATTTCAAATTTCCATACTATCGTTTCTAGGGTATTCTCTTCTTTCGAAAAAAATATCAATTCTTATTCAGTATCCTACTGCTTTATATCGAAGAATACCGTTTCATTGTCTGAAACCTGTTTCCGAGGACTGTTGAAATATTCATGCTACTATAGCTATTTTCTTAGTTCAACAAATAATTTTTGTGCTATTCGGTAGTTTCCTTTCTCTCAGTGGAGAAACCTCCGAAGAAAATTACTGCGTTGACAATCAAGAAAAATTGCGGTGGGGTAATGAGCAACTCCAGGATATCCGTGGAGGGATGATGGATTGATGACACTGAACGATTGATTTCCAAACTCACAATTATATATTTTTTTCATATCTTTTCTTTCGTTCGTTCTGGATGCGCTCGCCTACGTTTTCTTTGGTTTGCTGTGTTTTAGAAGCTGACTGTCACACCCCCGAGTCAGCCTGACGAGAGGACACCAGTACGTATCCAATAGCAAGCTTTATTTTTTTTCTCCAGTTTCATTGCCTTTCAAATGTCATTGATGATTTATCCATGCTCTCTCTCAATGCATGCAAACTCAGAGGAATAGAGTATATATCATTGGAGATTATACTAATATGGTGAGGGCTATGTCTTCTGCATGTGCGCTGTTTCGCTTTCTTGAGCACAGAAGTGAAGCACTTGGTTTCTTTGAATGACACAAATCACAGTTTACTAACTTGAATGATTTAGATAGGGGAAGGGAAGACATTTGATGGGGTTTTTATATAGTTTTTTTTGTCGATTAGTTGATGCGGTTTGGGTCCGGAAGGACTGGCCTTCTTCAGGACTCGACTGGAAGTGTCATTGTTCAGGACGGACAACATGACGACAGTATTCAAATGCAATCCATGAGTGACGGTAAATCCATCTCTCCAACCCTAAATGAACATGTTCAGAGTAATTTTTTTTACATTTTTTTCGTATCGTCTTTACTTTCATTCCTCGAGATTTTCGGAAATTTTTGGAGGATAGATCTTTTAATAGAAAAACTTAATAAGCCCATTTGATGCTAGGTTATTGAAAATTGCAAGTTCTGAATTTGATTCTCTATTTTGAATCGGTAACCCTGGTCTGGTCACCAAACGCGACATTGCGACTCTGGTCACCTCCGCGGGGATTCCCCGCCGTGCTATATAGGGTCTAGCGTTGCCGAATTCATTCTGCACTGCGCGGACGCGTTTAGCGAGTTTCTGGCAACGTCACGTGATGAGCAACTTCATTTAACATGGGAAAAAATAATTCATGTGTTCGAAATAATTTGTTTTCTTTAGGAGTTCCGGGAAATATGTTGTTTCTAAAAACTTTTATAATTCTTTAGACACTTCAATTGACAAGATCAAATTTCTTTAAATTTTTCCCGTTAGCAATTGCAATTAAAGAAAAAGTCACCTTTTTAAGAAAATTGATGAAATCTTACTCTATATAATTTGAAATGTCCGTTTTGCCGGAAATTCATGGAAGGTTCTAAAAAGTTCAAAAAAGGTCCAGAACGGTACAGAGTCCTTTGCAAAGTTCGCGAATCGTCTGGAAAACAATTTTCCGATGCAGAATGTTCCAGAAGACTGGAATATTCCAGAAATCTTTACAAATTTTGCGATTAATTCAGAAGCTAGCGCTTCGGAAGATCATGGAAGGTTCCAGAAAGTCACAAAAAGGCTCCAAACCAATACAGCAGTTTTCTGCGAGGGAATTTTTACATCAATTTAGTGTGATTTTATCGTAAAATTACCGTAAAAATTTATCACAACTTCTTGATTGATTTGAGAGCTCACCTACGAGGCCCTTTCATCATCGATGCACTCTACAGGTGCTCTGATAATATTTTAGAATATTCTAGACTTTTCTAGCATTTATCACATAAATGTCGATGTCATAATGAAAAACAATTGGACCGAATTTCTACCCTAGAAGTATTTTTTTGAAATCGTACTAAAATTCTGAATTTTACCAGAAATTGATTTCATGTAAAAAAATAAGGTTTCCGAATGTTCAAACAATTAACATTATTGATTTATCAGAAGCGAATGTTTAAAAAATATTTTTGTGCTTTTACAAGTTTAACATTCTCGTGGCATTTACAAATTTCATAATGAGAAATTATGTACGAGATATTTTTATATTCTCAAATTTCCCAAAGTCTCGATTTTCGTTCAATTCCAATCATTTTTCTCATCCGAGTAGCTATCTCCTATAATCAAAGGATTCCGTTGACTGCAATTATCCAAACAATCCCCAGGCGCGCAAGAAGACGAGCCAGGTACGATCGAGCAAATAATAATGGCCGTCTACTCGATCTTCCAACTGGTCGCCAACTCGTCCTACCTAGCCACAAACATAATAATGATGACCTGGAGCATAATGTATCATAGCTGGACGACCTTCGTCTTCCTCCTGTGGGCGCTCATCCTCTGGATGGTCCCGGATAAGCGAGCCTCCATGATGAAGTGTTCCCCCTTCATCGTTACCTACGGCACCCTGTTAGTCCTCGTCGGCTACGTCTTCAGCATGAATCTAACCGAAGACGAGCTTCCCACAGTCATTGATGGCTTCAGCCTCTCCGAAATGGGATTCAGCAAGACCGGTCAACTCAGCAGCTACCACCTGATCGTGAAATGCGCCTTCATGACGATGTTCTGGATAACAATGCGCCAATACATGTCCGAGAAGATCCGCGACCAGCGATCGTCAACTCTCAGGGACATGGTAGCCCCCCTTCATGTGACAGTATCAGCAGCAACATCCGCGATGCAGCACGACAGCACGGAGATAAAATCCCAATTCATGAAGGACGTCGGTCGAGTCATCAAAAAACTCTTCACCAAATTTTGGATCGTCGTCGTCGCGATAATGCTCTTCACCAGTGGTATCACCGGCGAGAGAATGACAGTCTTCAGGATCATCTACATGTCCCTCTTCCTCATCTTCGTCATCTCCTTCCAGATGTCCTGGTCCGGCTGGCGAAAGATGATGTACGGATTCTGGATAACTGTCATCGTTTACTCAGTCGTAATGTTGATCCTCGTCTATACCTACCAATTCCACAACTTTCCGACGTATTGGGAGCGTCTCTACATAGACAAAGACCTTCAAAACGACATTGGGCTGGAGACATATGAGACCAAAGACCTCTTCGTCCGTTTGCTCACGCCAACCTTCTTTGTCATAATCACTGTCCTCCAGATGCATTACTTCCACAACGACTTCCTCGAAGCCACCAACATCGACAAAATAAGCGTCGACACAGTTTCCAAGAGAGGAAGCCTAGGAAGATCCACGTCAATCGCGCCAGTTGTATCCCCCCTCGAAGTTCTCCTCGGTGAGAACGAAGAAAGATCAACAATCTACACCTTGAAGCAACTAAAACACATGTCAAAACTGGAACGAGTTGCGCTCTTTCGAAGAGTCATAGAACAGTTGAAAAATGCCTACAACTACCTCTGGCTCTTCCTCGAGATCCACATGCAGAAGATCATCTACATCTCCCTGATGCTCCTCTGCATCAACGACGTATGTGCCATAAACCTATTCTTCGTAATAGCAATTGCCGTCGTAATGAACTTCAAAAGATCGATGCAGATAATGGCGATCAATGGAATGGCGGTGGCGGTGGCTATACTCATGGTCGCCAAGATGTTGTACCAGATAAAATACATTAATCATTACAACTGGGACGTTAATTGCACGAGTGAGATCCCAGATAAGGATAACATCACATCTAATCACACTTACAACAGCGCTGAGTGGATTGGATTCAAAAAGGCAGAACCTGGGATGCTTCCAGATCTGCTGAAAGGCTACATCGGAATTGTCATCGTAACAACATTCAGAGCCATCATCATGGTGCGTCAGTGCTTCTACAGACACGGAAAAGGACAATCCCTGGACACCCCTCAAGTCATGTTCCAAAGTATAACTCGAGCCGACGCAGATAAAGGCATTGGCGAGTGCCTCAAATTCCTCTTCAACTATGGCTTCTACAAGTTCGGACTTGAGTTCTGCCTCATGGCGCTGGTCGCACTTATTGGCACACGATTGGACTTCTTCTCCGTGCTGTATGGAGTCTGGCTGTTGATGATGTTCGCCCAGAAACGTAGGAATATCGCCAGAATCTGGCCGTTCTTCAAAATCTTTGTCATGATCCTTCTGCCCCTTCAGTATTTCTTTGTTGTGGCGCCCCCTACATGGCTCTGCGTCGATTACCCATGGCGGGAGAACCAGATCCTCACTAGACTCCAAGAATGGATGTACTTGCCTGATCCCGAGTCTCCTCCGAATGCCAAAAAGCTCATTTGCGATTTCTTCCTCCTTCTGATGGTTGTGAGACAGAGTTTGGTGTTCAGGATTGAAGCAAGGAGTGTCGCTACGGGACAGGAATTCGTCGCTGGGCACAACTATTCGGTCTTCCAGGATATGGAGAAACCGAACTTTGTTAATCCAGTTAAGGATTACGTTTCGCGTATTCATTGCTGGCTGGATGTTGTGAAGAGGGGGGTGATGTTGAGTTTCTTGTGGATTACGCTTTCGATCATGTTTCTGGCTGGGACAAAGAGGACTAATTTGTTCTCGCTGGGGTACTTGATCGGGGCTTTTGTATTTTTGTGGCAAGGGAGTGATTTCTATCTGAGACCGGTGAAGACGATATTGAAGTGGTGGAACTTGTTGCTTGGGTACAATGTTATTGTGATATTCTCGAAGACGATTCTGCAGGGGGTGGGGTGTGTGTTGATCCAGCAGCTAGAGGAGTCGGCCTGCTGGCTGATTCAACTGTTGGGGATAGCTTGTCTGCAGAAGTTTGAGGGTTCGAATCTACCGTTGAGTGCAACCTGTGATGTGCCTAGGGAGGATATCGGGATGTTCTGGGATGGGCTTTGTTTCACGTTCCTGATTATTCAGAAGAGGCTGTTCAAGAGCTACTATTTCTTCCATATTGTGGATGAAACGAAAGCTATGAGTATTCTGGCATCGAGGGGGGCTGAGTTGTTGGAGGATCTGCATAGGAAGAGAATTGAGTATCAGGAGAATGTGGAGAAGGCTGTGCTGCAAAAGCTCAAGTTCAAGATGGATAAGATTAAGGCGGATCAGCAGAGGATTCAGGGGCCGAGTTACAGGGAACCAGCTGATCACAAAGTCGGTGAGTTTAAATGATATTTTTTCGTTATGAATTATTTTAGAAGAATTATCCTGCAGGCATTTAAGTTCGTTTTTAGCTTTTGGAATCTGAGTAAAACGCGATTCTCCGGGGAATAAGTGGTTTTAGGAGGAAATGTCAAATGATCATTCTTGTAGCTAATGACAGTTTCTATGAAAAAATGGAAATTTGATGGTTTCGTCTAGTTAGCACCCCATCTTATGGTATCTCTTCTAAATTAATTGCAATAGTTTGATGGTTAATCGATGTTGTTTGATGATGTAGTGGAATCTACAGGAAACCAAATTTTATATAAAAATTTTCGTGTCAGCGTAGGCACAAAGTCAGATTTACCTTCCGTGAAACGTGAAAAATACCGTCCTAATCACGAAAGGTAAAATAAAGAATCTTTTGAGTGGATTTAATCACTGAATGAGAAATGATTTTTTCTATTGCTACAATAGCCTATTGGAAAGATCTGACGGTTCTCCCTGAAATCACTCATGAATGAGATAATCCTATACTCAACAAGATGAAAGAAGTCAACTTACATTTTCACCACTCGAATCTATATTTAATCTATTCTCTACGAGAAAGAAGAATTTATCATGAAAGCATTAAAATATTCACTGAGAGAGAAAAAAATCTTTTCTCAAACGAGTCTTAAAGCAATAAAGAAAGAAAATCTAGTGCTGACCATTTGAAGACTGTCTTCAGATAAAACATTTCACTAAATTGTTGCTTTTTGTGCGGACACTAGTAAGGCAATATACTATTTGATTCTCAGGGACATGTCACTGATTTTCAGCAATGTTTCCCCAATTATTTAGGACTCATGATTGTGAAATTAATTGAAATTCATCACCAAATTTCAGCGATAAAAATCACTGATAACCATGTCATGTTAGTCAGTGTGCAGTATCACCAATAACTGATGATAGATTCTCAAAAATAAGCGACGTGTCCCCGAAAATCGGTGAGATGATCTTAAAAATCACTGACATGTGCCTAAAAACCAAACTTTTTTTCTCTGCAAAGAAGATTTGTTTGAGAATCTGTTCATTCTTCTCTCAGTGTATGACCAATCAAACAATTACTCCAATGGGATAATAAAAATGATCGAATTTGATTGAAATGTGGGGATTCATTCAATCCGAAAAATCGTCGTTTAACAAAAATGGTATTCCTCACGCAATCGTAATAAAAAGGAGTGGCGCCATTGGCACGAACATCGAGCATGAGTACCTGCGTGTCTTCGGGGCACACTCCACCCCAGGGTTACAGAACTCCACTGGATGAGGAGGACACTGACGAGGATGAGAGACGAGATGAAGTGGATGAGGATCCACCCCCATTAACACCTCGTGCTGCCTCCCTCCTCCAAGCTCCCTCCCCCAACTCTGCGATCCTCACGGTGAGCCTCGAGGGTTACCTCGAGCCCACTAGGATATCCTTTGGCTCTCCACCGAACAGCGAACTCAATCCTCGGGGTCCATCCCCCGACGAGACCTTTCCAGTTTTCTCTCCACCCCCTTATGATCCTCTCCCCTCGAGCGAACGATCGGGTACACTTGGTACCCGTCACAGGAGGCAGTCGAGCTTTGCGGGGACCACCTGGATGTCCGATAACCCAACGCCGAGACAATCGATCGTCTCTTTCACCTCGCGATCACAGCGATCTCATCACACATGTAAAACCGTTCTACGAAACATCATGCCTTCGTCATCGTGTCATGTACATATGCTTCCATCACGCGACGTGATATTTATTTAGATATTGGGGTATGCATTCTAATTGTTATCCCAAAAATTGAAAATTTGCAACTTTTTTATTGCGTAATGCACACGATAGCTTATTCTTTGGTCGAAGATACGAGATTTGGTTCTAGGAGAGGTAAATTGAGAATTGAATTAAGTCTGAATGAAGGATTATGGAAGTCTTGATTCGAAACAACTTTATTCTTAATTGAAGAATATGCGTTCCTCATTTGAGAATTCGGACAAATTGTTTTACGAATGTTTTATAAATTAAGGGTTTCAGAGAAAAACCTCGAGAAAGCAATATCTATCTACTTCTTTCTATCATAGTTACGAAAAAGCAATCCCACAACATAATTGCATCCTTTTTAGTCGAAATCGGCAAACAACTAATGGAATTTTAATCAAAATCTAATACATTTTCAAAAGAGCTCCACTAGAATATCAATGAAATTTCCAACAAAGTTCACATAAAATTCTAGCACAATCCTATTCTAAAAAGAACATACACTTAACGTCGATAACTATCGATATCTCGCAAGTCTGTCACGCTTATTCCTCATTGGTTCCAGTCGTCAGAGGCGGCAAATTTGATTCATGATTAATTTAATTTTGAGATTTTCAATTATGATTGTTACAATTACAGCGTGTTGTAGCGCGCGTTCGGTCTCGTTACAGTAAAAAGGCAATAGAATTTTTTAGAGGGTGCTCTCCACTTCTCTGGCCATCCGGGCATCACCAAGTGAGGGGAATATTGCCCCCACTACGTGTGCGACGTCTCGCAAGGTAGACAGCTCTAGAGGGGAGTGTGTACTAGGGCGTGCAGATGGCTATAGCGTTCTCGCTCGAATAATCGCGGTATCTCCTTCGTAAGGCACGCCCCTTACGCGTAGGGAAGGGGCAACCTCTAGCCTTCTGTGCTTCAAATCTCGAGCCCCGAAAGTAGAAAGCTACACCCAGAAAATGATTTATGTGAATCAACTAAAAATCTTTATTTTAATTTTTTTTAATCCATTTGAAGGATGTGATTGTTAAAAATGAATAACTTGTTTACTTGTTTCAAGAAAAAGGATTTGATTATATCAAATATATAATTTTTTAACTGCGAATAACATTTTTATTACATTCAGGAAAACAATTTACATATCCATTTCAAATGAAATTCAAATAAGAAATTTATTCATTTAAAATGAAGAAATTCTCTGAATTTGAATAAAAATGTTATTTCATATTATTTAAATACACTAATTTGTTTGATTTGAATAAATCATTTTTCTGGGTGTAGAGAGGGTCTACAAAAAAGCGATAGGCCGATAAAAAATGCTACAGTTTCTTCACTCTTGCAAATATTTGAATACTTACCCATTTTTTTTGTTTTTGTATGACAAAATCTTCTAAAACAATTTGCAACGAATTTCTCTGGACAGCTTTCTTTCGAAGATGCTTCCGGAATAATTTCCAAGTGTCCCCTTATCATGTACTGATGGAAATTTTCAATTTTTGGTATTGAAAATTAGTGTTATACCCCAATCGGCACAATTATGTCAATTAATGTAAGAAGTGAACTCGCATGTTCCTGATTCGATGTTCTCCATCGATCTTGGTTCATCCTAAATTCATCAATTATGATTTTTTTCATTCATGTCGATATGTGTGTTCTGTTAGATACGCTCTATCCCAGAGATCGGCCGTTGTACAAACACCGCACACCAAAGACCAACAGAGAGGGTAATTCAATTGTACAAATTTTTCTACAGAGAAACAACCAATTCCCGCTGTCAGTGTCTTCCAATTCTGGTGCTCCACACTACCATCTAAACGACCCCTCTACCTAATAAAATTCAATATTTTTCAGACCTCGCAAGAATAACCAATCAAACCAACCAAATAACATTCCAGATAATTTAACAGTAATCCAACTGAACATAACAATCCTCAGTCTCCTCTGTAAATTTATCCAACCGATTGTACATAAAAAATAATTGATTGTCGTCTAGATTCGTCGGGTTGTCCAGTGGTTTTTATAAGATTGCATGGCTTCAGTACCCCTAATTGTTTCGATACTCTTCTCACTTCTCAGAAAGCCTAACAATATTCTTCTGTAACTTCAAAAGCTGTCAGATCTGGAGATTACTACATGTTCGATGACTTCGATGATGAAGAGGATGCCACAGACCTTCTGCCATCACCAGAGGATCAAATCGAGGAGGAAGAACGGCGAGAGCGTCAGAGGCAGCGGGGAAGACGTATGACAGTATCAGAGGTCAGTAAATCGAACTATCACAATGTTTAATTATTCTTTACGTATGAAAATATTCAATAGAAAAACTCACGCTTTCACTAGGAAATCTAGCAAATTTAAATGTTTCAATAATCCATTCTCTTGAGATTTTTCCTGTAGAAATTCTTGGACATGATTTTTTTTCTGTATTTTCTCTATTTAATTTTGGGAATCGAATAATAAATGTCAAAAAAAATTTATAGAA
Source organism: Diachasma alloeum (assembly GCF_001412515.2). Taxonomy (NCBI): domain Eukaryota; kingdom Metazoa; phylum Arthropoda; class Insecta; order Hymenoptera; family Braconidae; genus Diachasma; species Diachasma alloeum. The sequence goes on from NW_021680360.1 coordinate 239,471, forward strand.
AAGATATCTGGAGGAATTTATAGAAAATAAATATCTCTTGACTTTTTGAAATTTCTATTCTTGATATTTAAATAGGATTCTATCAGAATTCGATTAAAATCCCAATAAAATTATCCAGCGAATGCGCCAGGTTTTCTGTTAATTTTTTTCATGCCCTTTTTTCACAGTTAGAAGTCTTTTCTTTCAATGGAGACTATACATGAGATAATTTCAATTTTTGGTACTCATGCTCCATCACGAAATGTTAAAAGCTATTTTCCTAGTGTTGCAAATGGAAAAAAATGAGAAATGATGAGAATCGAAGGAAAACAATAGAAACTAGATGTTCTTTCATAAACAATTGTTATGCACAATTAACACCAGTGTGATACCATAGCGGCCATAATTAACTCAAGGAAATTCCTCAATGCACCTTTAATTAAACCTTTCGAGTGATATCCTTTTCAGCTGATGACAACCCTGATTAAGACAGACATTGAGATTGCGACGCACGTCGCAATGTACGGAGGAACCCAGAAGGATGCGTTGAGGTTGCGACGTCAGAGTGTTCCCCTCACTCGCAAGAAATCATCAATGTCATATCTCAGCGCACATTCCGAAACTGAGACTGCCGCGGCATCCGATGTGAGACCCCACCACATTCCATCAGAAAAATCATAAAATGAATTTTTTAAAATCTTGATTGATGTGATTTCTTGGGTGAAAAATCTATAGGAATTTATGTATTTAAAATGATAATATTTTTTCTAATATCGATAACTGATTAACCGTCACTCTTAACGTGTTAATTAACTGCAGTGCATGCATTATTTATTATCATTTTTTTATTAATTCACGTATGAGATGAATCTGTTAATATTTTATAAAAATAGTTACAAAAATTCTATTCGCTTTTTGCGTCGATTTCTATTGAAAATGTTACAACGTTGTTGTACGTTTTCGATAGATTTTTGAAGGAAGAAAGTCAAAAGACGTTGATTTTTCTACGGAATTTATTCTGTGGGGATTTTGTCTACACTGAGAAAAAAATTACTTCGTCAAGGAATCGTTTTTTTGGGAGAAGAATTTTTTTTTTTTAGGAGCGTATTTATATTTTCGCCAGGGCAGTTAGTCCCAGGTGGTCCATGTCCATCTCCAAATATTACAATTATGAAATGATTATGCTACATATGACCTTGAGTGGACACCTTTCATTACCTTTCAATTTTTTCAAATAGAGATATTCTTACGTAAAATAATTTGGAATTATTCTAAGTGTTAATAATTGTGAATGGAGTTCAAGGACATATATAGCATTTAGAGATGGATTTGGACCACTTGGAAATGACTGCCCTGGAGAAATACGTTCTTAAAAAAATTAATTATGCTACCGAGAAAATAATTCTTTGGCAAAAGTAATTTTTTTCTGACTGTATAAGAATTCTTGGGCACGAATTTCCTAACTTAGAACATACCCAAGAATTTCTCAAGAAAAAAATCTCAAATGAAAAGTCAGAGTGTTAGTCTATTGACTTTAGCCTATCAAAATTTTTTAAAAATAAATAGAATTTTAATAGCATTCAGATACAAATCTAAGGACATTCTTATAAACTCCTAGTAGAAATTGGAGAGAGTTCCTTGGAGGAAGTGCTAAGTTTTCTTAATTGTTTTTCTAATTTTTCCATAGGTATTGAGTAGCGAGTCTTTAGATAAAGATAACTAAAGAAATTACGGGCCTATTATTCTGTTAATATTTTATAAACTTGCGAATTTGGTGGAATTCCTCAACAATTTTCTAACAGAAAATTTTACGTTCCAAAAAAATGCTCGTAATGAATTTGCCGGCATACTTTAATGTTTAAGATACACCGTTAGTTGACTGCAATTTGAGATCAAATCATTCATGAGTTTTGTATTCATTTTGGAAATTCAGCAATATTGAGTTTTTCATCCTAGACGAACTTTGATTTTTCAATCCCAGTTCGAATTCTCAAATTCATTATAAAAATGAATGACATGGATCGAATTTTCCAGGAATTGAAAATGAATAATTTTGTACGAGTACTCTCCAGAATGAACTTTCTTGTACCAAAATATAAACTATAGATTTTTTATCGAAGAAAATTGCATGTCTTGACTAGACTCACATTAATTGTGCCATCGTTTATTTTCTATTAGAACTATTTTGTTAGTAGTGGAGTGGTGGAAGGTGTAATTTTCGTTAATTAGTTATCTATTTATCTCGGAAATGAGTGATTTCAGGACAATAGGTTGAGAAGCCACTTTTGTAGAGAAAATAATCTACACAAAATGCCTCTTGATCATTTCCCTCAAATCCATTTCTGAACGAGATAATCTCATTTTGACAACTAGTGAATATCATTCGTCAACTTTCTCCACTCGTTCGTTCCATTCACTCTTTTTCTTTATTTATTTATTTGTCATTTTCTTCTGAAAAAAATGACAAATGTATCGCCTACGTAGTTACGCTGTGTAAAAAGCCTATTCATGTTTCTCAGTTTCATTAATTAATCATTTTTTTGTTTTATTTAGCATTTCGTTGCATTTTTAATTTCCATCCTTCCAGGATTTAATTGATTTTCATAATTTTTCGTTCATCATTTACATGCAAGGTGGAGGATTTAATGGGCTTGCATCTCGTAGAAAATGTATTTTTATCGCCGTTCTAGCTTGGACAGTCAGCTGTACAGTTAACGCTCAATTCTTCAACTGCTAAAAGCTCATTTGTTCATTCCAATCAACGTTGAGTGGCTTTTTAACGATTTTTTTTTTCAATAGGACGGGGACAGAACGAGCCTAGTGTCTTCCGAGGCTGAGAGAGAGCTCAAGGATGATGACCTGACCAAACCTCCGACTCCTTCTGACGCTGGTGAACGTTTGGAAAGAGATGGTGATGATGATGGAGATGGAGAGGAGAAGAAGGGCGCTTCGTTGCTGACTTACTTCAAATTTGTTCTGGAATTCATCAATAGCTCGATGGTTTCAGCCACACGATACCTAAACAGATTCTCCAGGGATTACCGGTATATTCGAAAGGTTCTTGCGAAGGAAAAGAAAATTTTGAAGGTAATTACAGATTGAAATTACATTTATTAGACATTCCGATGAGATATCCTGTTTTCTGTGCATTTTGGAAATAGCCAAAATTTTTGGAAGTTCTGTGCATTTTGGAAATAGCGAAAATTTTTGGAAGAAAGTTTTCGAAGGTATTGTAATTCAGGGATTGGCGATAATCATTATTTTAGCGGCGATATTAAAAAAAGTTTTACCTCAAAATAGTTGGAGTTTGCTGATGTTCATTGAAAATGAAAAAATGAAACATAATAATTTGACCTTTAACCTCTCACGTACGGCGTCGATGCCATGCATCGACCCATAAACTTGTCCTATCGGCCGAGGTCAGTGCATGGTATCGACCCTTTCCGTCAACAGTAAAAAATCATTTTCACGAATTCTAAGAGACATATTGACATTTGGAAAAGATATTTGGAAAGTCAATGGAATTGTCTCCGCAGTGAACTATTTTATTTCATTGTTTTTCAATGCATGTATAATATTTTTTTCTATTAACAAAAGTTGTAGATGAAAATTTTACGTCCAACCGATTCAATCATATTAAATCCTCTTGTTTATCGACAAAATCTGCCCCAAAAATTTCGAAATGTTTACTGAAAATATTTCAATGATGCTTCTATCGAATGGCAAAAGTTAAATCTTGATTTGTTGAATAATTTGTTTGTTATCAATAAATTTAGCATGTTCGGAGATCTCGGCAACCAATTGTTGACAAACATTGAAATTGGTGTCAAAAATTAGGAAATTCTCTAGGAGTTTATTTCAAAGTTCAATGCAGCCAATGCATTTTATTTCAATTTTTTTCGTTCGTCTGTTTTTAAGTTATCGTTCATTGAATAACGGAGTTGACGCGCCGTAAGTGTCCCGGCCGTAGGGACAAGCCGCGTTATATGGGTGTCGTACGTGAAGGGTTAAATAACTCATTGTAAATTTTATCAAAAATGATTTTCGATTAGCTAAATAATCATTAATCTTTCGAAGTGCATTACTGATTGATAAAATAATTCGAAATTTGAATAACTGATTGAATAATTCAATAATGGAGGATTTCTTTAATATCCTTAACTGATTTTATACATAAAAAAGGAATTTATTTAAATATTATGATTATGCCGATGTCCATTGTACCTGAGGAAAATATCAAATTTTTTGTAGCCAATTTATAAAGCCCTTGATTTCCTGAAAGGAAAGTTCGTTTTGTGGATATAAAGATCATTATCAAAATATAATTTCTATGTTTGAATTTCAACTTAAAACTAGACTTTTTTTATAAAAAAAGGTCTCTTTGAAAATCTCGTAAACATTTTTCAAACGGATTTTTTTTCAAAAGGTAATTTTGAAATAAGAAAGTCGATTCGCGAATTGAAATACTATGTAAATGTCTTCGAATGCCCAAGATACTAAAAGGTTTATCAGGATCATTTTTATAGCTCAAATTCTCCTACAACAGTCCCTCATAAAATTTTTGTTACCCGAGTGGAGATAAAAGTTAGAGTCATCTCAGTTGAGCGCAAATTTTATAACTTTCCCGTTCTGTTAACAATTGTTAATGATTTCTTTTCTAGGCTAAACCAGATTTTAGGATGGGCACGCGATTAGGAATCAATCAAATATGGCAGCCAATACCATTAATGAAACAGAGGTAAGCATTCTCTTAACCATAGAAAGAAATCAAAATATTAGATTAAAAATTGAAGCGAATTAGAACAAATAGTATAGTATGCAAATAGATTTTGTTATTAGCAGGAATGTTAACAACTTAGATTTTATACTTCAAATGAGAATAGAGGAACTCCCTGAAGCCAAGGAGCCGTGGTATCCTGAAAGTTATTATTTTTTGTTATTTTATTCTGATCATTTCGAGTTATTCCTCCCTCGTCAATGAGTTTGTACTCGTTAGAGCAGTAGTAAATGTGTTCACTCTGATAGTTCGGAGACGGAGGGAGATACTGACGAGACGACGGACGGTGGTGAGGGTCCGAGTCAGCCAAAGACCGAGGATCAAAGGTAGGGAGTGTAAATTTCAGCAAGCTGAGCATCCGTTTTGTGACAAAACTTTTTTCATCCTCCAGTAGTTAGTTGGGTAGCTTGGTATCCTGAAATTAATCCACAGCTATCACAGTCTATCAACGATCATATGTACTACATTAGGTACTAATGATTTCTGTGCACCCATTGGCTATCTAAATCAGAGAAAATTTGGCTGTTTTGTTTCATTTAGCATTGTAAGGATATCCAAGTATTTCGTTCAAATTAGCAACTTTTCTGAAGCAAAATTTCAGTTTTGCCTGGAACACGGCTAAAAAATTTTGTCAAAAAAACTTCGTTAAGAAAACCTGGTTAAATTTAACTTGGGAAAGTGAACTTTTGTCAAATTGACCTTCTACCAATAAAACCTTTTTGTAATACCTGCCTCGAAAGTTCACTTTTCGAAACCGTTTAGTGTGTGTAAAGTGGTTATTTTACACACAATATGCGTAAAGTTCAGAGGTCGTGCGTAAAGTGAATTTCGAGTGCGTAAAGCGAAGCTTTAACTTTACGCACACCGTGCACAAAAGCAACCACTTTACCCCCACTGCGGTTCCGAACAATGAACTCGGCAGTTATTACAAAAAATAGGATGTGTTACGCGTGCGTACGAAAAAGTGGTTCTTTACGCACTTGTAACACAATATACTATTCGGTTATCTCGACTTTTGTAAGAATATACAAAAGTATATTCAGGGCTTTGCCTCGGACCGCCAACTTCACACTCGTGAAGATTCCGTCTCACTCGTATCAAAATATACTATTTCATCACAATGTGTGAAAAGTGGGATTTTGCGTACGCGGAGCGTGCGTAAAATTTTACTTTAGGCACAAGTGATGAAAAACGCATTAAAACTATTAATTATTGATTTGACGGTGGGAGTATAGGTAATTAGCTGATATAGCAACTCCAATTTTCCCGGGATTCTGATAGATAAATATTAAGTTTTTATATGTGATCTTGAAGTATTTAGACATCTATTGTGTCGGAAACTGACTGCTATAAATGAATTTAACCCTTCCTTTCTATAAATGAATTTAATCCTTGAGCTATTAACACACTTAGTAACGTGTATGCTCATGTAGGTGTACGGGACCTCCCATTCTCCGCTTTTCCTTCTAAAAGCAGTTTTTTAAATTTCAATTATGAGGTGTTCTGATAAATTCAACGTGTAGTGAAACACTTATTTTTTAAGTATCAAGCTTCACCAGCCCCTAGCATTACCTAGGGTTCGCGACGGGGACGCAGCTGGTATGAACCCCACAAAGGGCAAAATTTGACCTAGTCATCCCCTTCAAGTTATTTACCTAATTAAGTCCGACTCAGTTTTCTTGTTGATTTCAATTTCTTTTGGTAATAAATGACGAATTAATTCAGTTTCCTCAAAAAATTCGTTGGAGTCGTTATATACTCTAATTATCGGAGTATACACGTCTTACGGACGCAATGTGTTAAATTTCATTTTTGAAAAATCGTTTTCTCGAACAAGTGTTTGGAAACTAAGGTTGGAAATTGCATCTAAACGATACTCTTAGGGTTTACTCTATAAACCCTAAGAGGGATTTCGTCCACAATAAATTGCCTGAGCCACTTGGTTCTCCTTACAAATTGGTGAAACGGAATTCTCCTCTACTTATTACACCACAATTCAATTCGTCACAGTTCATTTTATCACAACACCAGCTCACCACAAAATCATTTCATCATAATTACAATTCATTATTTTTGACCCTGCGGCTACGTTCATCGTATGTAGAAATGTGCCTTTTTGTTTACTTATAAATGAAGAAAGATATAATCCGGCACTCGCTGAACGTAATACCACTGTCAACTATATTGTTCGACACATGTGAGACGGCAATTTTCAACTCGTGTGATGGGCAGCCCTCGGCATTTTCTCGGACCGCCGACTTCACACTCGTGAAAGTTCCGTCTCACTCATATAAAAATATACTATTTAACATCATCCTTATTAACACAACAATTCTATAATCAGATTTCTGTAAAATCAACATACGAAAACACTGCAATGAATGTTAATCATTGCAGAAAAGGTCAAGGAAACAGCAACGCAAAAAATCCCCCAAAATTTCAATGACAATGATTTCAATGTTGTTTCATTGATGAATTTCAATGATTTTTAAAATTTCAAATCGACGTTTTCGAATTGAGCTGATCTATTCCATTTTCCCAATTTAATACCTCAATGAGAGGAACAGTGAACTAAAGGAAACCTGGTTTAAATACGTCTGCGGCGCTCCTTCATATCCTTAGCAAATATCTTGTAATCTTCATAAAACCATTGAAATATTGGAATGAATTAAAGCAGAATAGGGAAACTTTTAGTTTCTACTGGATGAAATTGCAATTCTCAAAGTGAATAAGGGAATTAGTCCAATCAAGTAAAAAATGAATCCTCTAAATTGAATGAGGAGAGGAGTTTTATAAAAGAAAGATGACAACTTTGACCATTGACACAGAAAACAAAATTTATCGAATATGTCTGAGCATAGATCGGCATCAATCATTACTTTTAGTAATATTATGAGAAGTTGCACCTTATAGTAATTTGGATTTATTTATCGTAATTGAAATTTGAAAATTAATATAATAATTGGTAATTTAATTTCTCAATTATTGGTTGATAAAATAATTCGAATTTGAATATTTAAGTTGATGATTGATAAAATAATTCGGAATTTGAAAATTTACATTGATGGTTGTTTTCAAAAATCAAAAAATTGGTGAGTAATATTAACAATTGACTTATTCCAAATTTCACTCTAATTCAAAATTTCGATTATGTCGATGTCTGCGTCTAAGGGTAAATATTTTCATTTTTGGCATATACCAATTAGAGAAAATGGTGTTGTTTTATCACTAGGAAGGAGAGCTTGCTGACCCTGCCCCACATCCGAATTCTGGCCCCAAGTTTGGAGCGAGGATTGGACGGTTCCTCCTCCAGGTACCGGTTATCCTACAAAATTCATTGTCTCAAAATTATGTCGACAATTTCCCTGAAATGCAAGAAAAGAAGTGCTACTCCACCGTTTGCTTATCTGCACGCCTCGCACTGTATTTATTTCTCTTTTCACATTTTCCATTTTACTTCGTTTTCTAGTTCTCAGTCAATCGAACAGTCATCTCGATTGATTTTTACAATTAATGTGCTTGTGTAATGTCAATAAGGATGTTGCGATTGTGATTCAATAATGAAGTGGTTGAAAAAATTTCAAGACGGACATGAAAGATTAATTGATTATGCAAATATTTCAATTGACTTCACGACAAAATATCAAATCCTATATGTTAGTTTATTGTATAGTTTTATTTTAGTAAAGAATAATTTCTCCTGCAATTACATTATAGTATATTAAATAATATAATAAAATATTATTTAATACAATATAATATAATATAATATAATATATATTAATAATATATATTATATATTATTATATTAATATATAATAATATATAATAATATATAATATATTAATATATTATATATTATATTATTATATTATTATTATATTAATATATTATATATTATTATATATTAATATAATAATATATATTATAATATAATATATTATACAATAACAACGTTATATAATTATAGAAAAATATAATTATATAATTTTCAATAAAAATACCACAAAACAGAATTTCAATAGAATACCTAGAGAGACAAGAATACTTACCGAATGTTCTATTTTTTAAAATAAAATATAAAATTCACACCAAAAAATGTCTCCTGACAAAAGTCCGAAACGGCCACTACCCTATTGAATTCAAAAACATCCTTGACGTCTGAGTGTCTGAAAAAAATTCCCCAGCCCCATAAACCCCAGTCACTAATTCCCTCAATTTTTCACAGTTCGATCCTCACGCGAATGCAGCAGACGCCCCAAACCGAAGAGGAGCAACCCGAGCTTTCCGAGGTGGACCAGCCCCCAGTGATCCAGCTCCTGGCCTCCATCTGGTTTGGCATCTTGGCGCACTCCACCTTCATGTGCTACTTCATAATCTTCCTCCACCAGATCAAGAATGCTTCAGTCCTCTCGATCCCCCTCCCCCTGATGGTCTTCTTCTGGGGTTCCCTGACGATCCCCCGACCGTCCAAAACTTTCTGGGTGACAATAATAGCGTACACCGAGGCCATCGTTATCGTGAAATGTATTTTCCAGTTGGACCTCATTACCTGGAACGAGGGATATATCCCTCACCCCCTCTGGCCCCCGAGGATAATGGGAGTGGAGAAAAAGCCGAACTACGCCCTGTGGGACCTTCTCCTCCTGCTGATGGTCTTCTTCCACCGTTTCATGCTGAAGTCCTTGGGTCAGTGGACGACTTCCTACGTAGCCAGGAAGATCATCCCCTCGAAGTTGACCCTAGCCACAACTCAAAGTTCCACCGACAACAACAGCCAAGAGCCCACGAGATTCCACTGGGTAAACGAAGGCCAAGATCAACAAACTCGAGAGCCTTCTCACCCTCCCGAGCCCCCCGAGGACACTCCCTCCGACGATCAACAGCACCAGCAATCCACATCAGCCCAGGATCAAGCCCCTCAGACGTCCACAGCCTCAAACGAAGCCCTAGTGGCGGTAAAAGGGGAAGAAGTCCCTGTCTGCACAGACAAATTCTCGACAGCAGTGAACGCCACAGCTCAGAAGTACCTCGAGCCAGCTCGAAATTTCTTCGCCAACATTCTGAGCCCAGACGGCAAGGAGAAGACCAACGTCTACGCCTACATGTTCCTCTGCGACTTCTTCAACTTTCTCCTCATCATCTTCGGCTTCTCGTCCTTCGGTACACAGCAGGGCGATGGTGGTGTGGCTGCTTACTTCCAGGAGAATCGAGTCCCGATGCCCTTCCTCCTGATGCTGCTCCTCCAGTTCGCTCTGATTGTCGTTGACAGAGCCCTCTTCCTTCGTAAATGGATCCTCGGAAAGCTAGTCTTCCAGTACTTCCTCATCTTCGGTGTTCACGTCTGGATGTTCTTCATTCTGCCCAGCATAACTGAGAGGCAGTTCAATGATCGATTGCCACCGCAGATCTGGTACATGGTGAAGTGCTTCTACCTTCTCCTGGCAGCTTACCAACTGCGACTGGGTTATCCCACCAGAATCCTGGGGAACTTCCTCTGTAAGAAGTACAACATCATCAACTATGCTCTCTTCAAAGTCTTCATGTTCGTTCCATTCTTGTTCGAACTTCGAGCTGTGATGGACTGGATCTGGACAGACACCTCCATGACCATCATGGACTGGTTCAAGATGGAGGACATCTTCGCGTCTATCTACCAGATCAAATGCATGAGGGGGGTGGAGACGGATTTTCCGCAACCCCGAGGGGTCAAGAAGCAGCAGATGAGCAAGTACATGGTGGGAGGGGGCGGACTCTTCCTCATAATCGGCCTCATCTGGTTTCCCCTCCTGCTCTTCGCTCTTGGAGCCACTGTGGGGGTGTCCAATCTCCCTTATGAAGCCTCTCTGAGCATCAGGATTGGCTCCTACGAGCCTATTTACACCATGTCAGCCCAGGACACCTCCATCTTCTCGTACTCCGAGGCTGACTTCAAGACCCTGAAAAATGTGTACTCAAAGAGCAAATCTGCAGCGACTTTCCTGGAGAACTATGAAGCTACTGATGTGGCTGCAGTCAGGCTCAGCAGATCGTCGAAGAAATTATGGGCTATTTCTCCACCGGACAAGGAGAGACTGAGGCTGGAGCTGGAGTCCAATGCCACTTTGACATTTCATATAGAGTGGACGGTCTCCAGGAAGACTGACGTCAAGGATTCGACTGGGGTCACGTCGACCCCGAGGAATATCAAGATTCCAGCGTGGATCAATGGGGAGTTCAATCCCCTCAGGAAAAATCTCGCGGAGTTACTGGGGCCTGATCCCCCACCGAATGTGGCCAATGTGTCCATTCCGGTGAGGAATGTCTTTCCCAAGTTTTTGAAAGTCACAAACAGAATCACTGCTGAGGTGCCACAGCTGATGAGGATTCCCATGTTCCCGGGGGTTGACGATAGTGAGGGGTCTGATGGGAGGGATTATCTTTACAGAAATGCAACTCTTCATCTGTCAACTGCTACTGGAAGCCCCAGTGGACAATGGTGGGTTGTGGATGAGAACTGCGATGATCAGATGTACATGAATTTGTTGAGGTTCATTCCGTTGAACGATTGTAATTATATATTCATGTTCTTGTTCAATGATAAGGCGTTCCCAGAGGGGTTGAGTTTCATCAGTGGGGTTGGGATTCTGGGGCTGTATACCACAGCTGTCATTGTGATCAGTCAGATCATGAGGAGGGCTGTGAGTGAGATGGCGCCCAAGATCATGTTTGATGACATGCCTTATGTGGATAGGATTCTCAGGCTTTGTTTGGATATTTATCTAGTGAGGGAGAGTGGGGATCTCAGCTTGGAGGAGGATCTCTTTGCTAAGTTGATCTTCCTTTATAGGAGTCCTGAGACACTTATCAGGTGGACCAGGCCTCCTGAGCCTGGGGCAGGGGCGAGGGAGGAGGGCGAGGAGGAGGATGAGGAGAGGGAGGAACGAGATAGGCTGAGGGATTCTTAGAATTGGAGACGAGAAAGGGGATTAATTACTTGATCGATTGAGTAAATTAAATATAGAATGAGCAGATATTTTCACATTTTGTTACGTGTGAAAATCATCTGGAAATTCCATTGAGAAATTTCTTCCCAAAGTGTTTAAAAGTCAGGAGGAGCGAAATAGGCTGAGGGATCCCTAGAAGGGAAATAAGAAAGGGGATTTACTCGATTGATGGAATAATTGAAAAAGCAATACGAGTGGATTTTTTTACGTTTTGTTAGATGTGAAAATGTCTTGATGAGAGGTTTTAGAGGAAATTTCCAGAAACGTCTTTGGTTGAATATTTCGAAAGCTATAGGAAAAGTCTTTCGGCATTTTTAAAATAGAATTATTTATTTGAGGGATACATTACTAATTGATGGAAAGGGGGACGTTTGAAATTTACGTTTTATAATTGTACGTGAGTTCATCAATCAACTGCTGAGAGCAGATCTCTAGTCACTCGATGGCTGATTTTGTCTTCTGTAGTTCTAAGGGACTCATTGAGACTTTTAAAACGTCTGATGAACATTCAGTTCTTTATTCAGTAGTGAAGTGTTGGAGAATACGATATGAATCGAAAATATTGTGAAGATTATTTTGGAAATATTTATGCAATTAATGGATGAAGAGGAATATCAAGAGAAGTTTCTTTGAGAGAATGAAAATGTCTGCAACAGATATATTTTCATGTTCTTTTCCAGAGCCGATTATTTATTTTTATCGTTGAGCCGATTGTTACTGAGATAATTTCATGATTAACGAAGGGAGATATGTCGATCAACTGTTTCACTTTTTCTTAATTATGCAAATTTATCAAAGATCAATGGATTGAATTCTCAACAAAAAAAAATCCTGGTGATGAATTTCTCTTGACGTCAACCTCTCAAGAACATTTCCAGAATAATCTAATAATTTAGAACTAATTTCGAATCATCACTTCACTCCCTAAAAAAATGAATTATCGAATTGAATGGACGTAAGCACTTGGAACAATTAAATGCGTGGCCAAATGTGAACAACTCACACCGCTGATCATCCACCAGATAAAAATTACAACGATGGCAGTCTAAACAGCTGTCCATGAAAATTTGAGAAAATTTTAATTACACAATCCTAGACTTAAGTTTTGTCTCTCGTTAGTTATAGTTCATCATTGTGCCTCAATTATAGTACATAAGTGCATTTAAAAAAACATTCAGGTTCAATATTTTGATTGAAATCAATTTATTGGACTCCGGTTCGTCATCCAAATTGGAATTTATCGATTATTAATTATTGTTATAGCAAGTTTTAATTCCTGCGTTGATTCACTGGAATCACGATGGCTGAACTGTTCTTAGAGTAGAGCCACGTGATCCTGCCAGAAATATCACAAACTCTTAAGTTTGTATTCATTTTTGTATATTTATAATGACTGTGGTGAAAATACGAATCTCAATGACTTTAATTGTCCCACAATCATCAGGTCACTCATCGAATATTTGTAAATACAAAACAACGCCTCAATGTCAATTTTGAATAAATGGGAAACTTTAATGAATGAATAATGATGGAAATAATGAATTTAATACGAAAAAATGTCGTCACCTTTAATGTTGCTGCGCAGTAGAAAAATCCATCACTCCTCGTCAGCGAGGCATGACCCAAATGTCTGTATCTCGAATTTCTAATTCACAAGAAAGTTCTATTGGATTTCTGTTTCTTTTCCACAACATTGGATTTCTATTGAAAATTCTTTTACATTTTCGCCTATTATATTTGAAAATTCTGTAGATTTTCTGCTCGTTTTTTTTTAATAGAAATGTTCAATAGACAATATTTACTAGAAAAGATCATTAGAATTTGTTTGTATGTACAATTCACGTCAAAAAGTCGATAGAATTCGATTTTTTCTATTAAGGGATTTTCTATAGAATGCCCTCGGCCCTAATTCTCCATTTTTTTTCATTCTATTTTTCTTTTCTTTCCATCAAGAAAATGAAACGAAAAAACTTGGAAAATTTAAGTCGAGGATATTCTATAGAAAATATCTGAATAGAAGAAGTTGTATAGAAAAATCAAATTGTATCAACTTTTTCTATAGAATATTTTCTATTGAACATTTTAATAGAATCGGCAAAAACTAATAAAATATTCAATATATATTCAGATATGAATTATTTTTTGTTCCCATCTCAAAAGTAACAAATCCTACAATCAATTTCTTTTCCATTTCTGCATATTCCGTCAGCTCGCTTGGATGGATTTTCGCCCAACATGTCCCTAGAAAATTCTCCAGAAAATTGTAAAACGAAAGCATTTTACGCGGTTATTAATTACGACCGTATCGTTTCACTTAAAAGTTTGATTTTTGCTTCAAAAAACAGATAATTTATTCCCCCGGGAAGGTAATTGGGTCTAGAGGGGGAGAAATAGAGTGTTATATTTTTCTTTTCCTTGATCCTTTTTTCTGGTCTATTTTTTCCGGGATTCATGTCTATGGTGACGGCGTAATTGAGGCGATCAGCTGTCGCCATACTGTCTCTCTCAGTTGTACTGAAGTGCGCCAGATGGCGCCACTCTCGGCGTACGGAAATGAGAATTGTCGAGCGGAATGTCTATGCTTATGACCATGAACGATGGATCCGCCATGATAGACTTCACGGCTAAGTTACACGCTAACAACAAGTGATAGTGTATTGTTAGTGTTCGAGGATAATTTCGCCATCGTAATTCGTCAGTGATTTGTGGACCTTATTAGGAGTGCAAAATGGGGCGGACATTGAAAGATAATCCGAGCAAGAAAGCCAAACTGCGTTTATCGACAAAGAGACGAAAACCGGGACCGAAAAAGTATGTTTTTCGATTGTTTTCAACTGCATGTCTGTGAACATCACATCCATTTAGTTACCAAGTTGTGTGTGAATAGTATCTTATGTCATAAGGCGATAAAAGTATTTTCATCACGCTGTGATGAAAAGTGAACTTTTCGGCACGCTCCGCGTGCCTAAAAGTCCAATTTCCGACACATTGTGATGAAAAATATTGTTCGTAACTCGTGAAAAAATGTTTTTTAGCTCGTGGGATTATATCACTCGCCTTTGGCTCGTGATATAAACCTCCCACTCGCCAAAAAACACTTTTTTGCACTCGTTACGAAATATACTATATCTCGCCTTCGGCTCGGATTATAAATCCACATTCGCCAGATAATGCTTTTATCACCGTGGAACATACGATATTTTATGTCGTTGGGCCCGAAAACCGCGATCTAATCGAGCGAAGCGAGGTAAGAATCGCCGTTTATCGGGCCTAATGACATAAACTCGTTTTTTGCCATCAACAAATTGATGGTAGGCTTCTGAGTGATTTGTTAGAGAAAGTAAAATTTGAACGATTGCAGGGCTTCCATTGGGAAGCAAAAACTTATGCCGGCAGTTTGACAGTGTTTGGGTAACTTTGGTGCCGGGGGGGGGGGGGGGTCAGATAAAGATGACAAATGTCTTTAAAGATGATGTGTGTTATCAATTGAGGGCCAGTTTTTTGGTTAAGTTAACCACGGTTAAAAGCCCCCCCACCACCGAGTGCAACAAATCAGAGATCTTAACCGAGGTTTTAATGCTGGTTAAGTTAACCAAAAACTAGGTCTGAAAAGCAGAGTTGTGACAAAATTGTCCAGTGGGGTCTAGGAGTCTCCTCTGGTTACAATATCATCTTTCGAGACATTTGCACACCATTTCGAGACTCGCTCTTTGATTTGAGCCCAAAAAGACATTCACATCTTGTCTGACATTTCTGTTATGAACTCTGGTTTTCAATTAAAAACCATTCCGAGACTGCTAGAGACTTGTCCAATGACTTTGTCTTTTGACTCGACTGATCTTCCATTGAATCGCGGTCGAGACAGAGCACCAAAATTTCAATTATCTCCATTCAAACGCGCCTAATGTGTCCAAGCATGTCCATCATTCCGGGACTGTTGGAGAAATGGCTAATGACCCTGCCTCTTGACTCCATTGATCCCCTGGACAAGTGGGCGGGGGGTCGAGCACCAACATTTAGGCTTGTCTCATTGAATAGCACCTATTCGGGGAATTCGCAATACCCATATGCCTATCTCCCCTACCCTTTTTCCATCCACGGTGTTTCCTTGCGAACGCTTCCATTCTTGTTAAAAAAAAGAAAGATTTTTCCCAGTATCACCACAATGTCTCACTCGATGGAATCCCAACCGCATAAATCAAGTCCAGTTGAAACTTGACTTGAACTTTTTGGGGAAAAGAAACAGAAATTTATTGAGTATCCGCGGAATATTTATCACGAATGGAGTTGGCTGTCCAGTTTTCGATCGCAAATTGCTATTTCTCAACGCCGCTAATCATCGGAACATCATATTAGTTCAATATCTACCTGACAGCTTCAATTGATAGAAATTATGCCCAACTACAATGTACGTGACTATGGCCCCAATTTCTCCAAATTGAAGGAATTTGAAGGTCATAGATGAATTCTTTGGTAATTCTCTATCGACAAAAATTTACAATTCTTATCACTCCATGCCCAATTTTCAGAAGTCAATCGTCAAGTTGTCATAAATCAATGCTTCGACTTGTGCACAGCATGATGTCCATTCGTTTTCACAGGCGTCGAAAGGCCAAGGAAGCACCTCACAGGATGGAAGGCAACCCCACTATCAATACAGGCAATGCCGAAGATGTCGCTAAGGTCAACGCTGGGGACGGAAGCGGGGAAAGAGGAGGACGTGAGGAGGTAAGTGTAAACATTTCTCTGTATGGTAGGATAACTTTGCATGACCGCATGGATTTGTGTGACAGCTTGAATGGTCCACTCAATTTGCAGGAAAATATACAGCAGAATTTACGTCCTTTGTCGAGTTTATCCGGTTTCAATAACGGTGATGCAATTACCAGGTCTACTCATCCCATACAACAGAATTCCGCTGTAAACGACTTATCACACCGGAGTTCGGGTGTGATAAGTCGTTTTTCTTGGTTTCATATAATATATGAAACCAAGAAAAATGCATGATCACATGATGGCAATATAAACAAAAAGGCAGTTGAAT
Organism: Diachasma alloeum; assembly: GCF_001412515.2. Lineage (NCBI taxonomy): Eukaryota > Metazoa > Arthropoda > Insecta > Hymenoptera > Braconidae > Diachasma > Diachasma alloeum. The sequence goes on from NW_021680360.1 coordinate 256,257, forward strand.
ACCCAAATAACAACAATCAAATGAGTAATTTATATGCATACAAGAGTGCCCAGAATCAGGTCTGTAGACAATTCTACAGGGCGTTCATCAGTGAATCCACTCCTTGCTTTCTGTAGTGGCAATTGTCATACAAAATATTGAATTTTTGTATTTTTATATTGTATTTGTCATTGATGTCCTTTATGTTTCAGAAAATCTGTAGTTAGTGTATGGACTCAATGTACGCGTTCCAGCTGATTACCCCAACCGCATACTGGCAATGAGGTAGAAGCCACGCCTTTCAGATACTCTCTATGAATGCTTCGGCGGAGTTTTGTGTGGATCATCATGAAACTGGAAGGATGACATTGAAATACAACATATTCCTCAAGTGTATTAATAATTGTGATAAACTAATATAATCCCAATTAGTTTTTATTCTTTATTAATTTGATAATCTGCATTTCGATCTTCGTATAGAATTTTTCTCGTTTACCGACACAGCAGCGGCTTACATAGAGCTTCTCCCTTTCACCCCAAAGTGGGAGGGCGTAAAATCGCCACGTAAGAAAAAAATCTCTCCATGCGGGCCCTAACGCATTTTTTATCAAATTTCCTCCGCTCTAATTTTTCATTTTTTTTCATTCTATTTTTCTTTTCTTTCTATCAAGAAAATTGAACGAAAAAACTTGGAAAATTTGAGTCGAGGATATTCTATAGAAAATATCTAAATAGAATAAGTTGTACAGAAAAATCGAATTGTATCAACTTTTTCTATAGAATATTTTCTATTGAACATTGTAATAGAATCGGCTAAAAAGTAATAAAATATTCAATATATATTCAGATCTGAATTATTGTTTGTTATCATCTCAAAACTAACACACCCTACAATCAATTTCCTTTCCATTTCTGCATATTCCATCAATAACTTGTAAACACCCCAACTAGCCCACACAATTCACTCACCAAATTCTCCTGAACACGAAAAAGTCTGAATACCGATTTCGAAAAAATGCAAAACTTCAATAAATGAATATACATTTATACAACTTATTCTATTAAGGCATTTTTAATACAATTTCCTCGGCTCTAATTTTCCAGTTTTTCCATTCTATTTTTCTTCTCTTTCCATCAAGAAAATCAAACGAAAAAACTTGGAAAATTTGAGTCAAGGATATTCTATAGAAAATATCTGAATAGAATACGTTGTACAGAAAAATTGAATTGTAGCAACTTTTTAATAATTCACTCACCAAATACTCCTGAACACGAAAAAACTCTGAATATCGAATTCAAAAAAATGCAAAACTTTAATAGATGAATGATCATAAAAATACAAAATTCAATACAAAACTCGCCTCACACTTTCAATATCAACACGGCTTAGAACTCCCTCACACCCCAAACTCCTCACTTCTGCTCAAGATCCCTGATCCTCGTCCTGAGCACGAGGTTCTCCAGCTTCAGCTTATCAAAGTCCTCCGCCGTCTTCTGCAGCTCATCAACTCGCCTCCTGAGGTATGCAACACTCTCCAACAACTGACTATTCTCCTTGACGAGTGCTTGGAACCTGGGGGAGCCCTCGCTGAGATTCAGCTCCCTCAAGTCATCAGTCACGAGCATCAGCTGCTTGATCATGTTGGACTGGGAGTTTATGTAGAGATCCTGCATCATCCTCATGACTTTGCCGCTCTCCACCTTCGTGTAAGTGCTGACAATCTCCTTGATAGCATTGAGCATCGTCAACGATGCGTTATCAACAGGCTCTGATTTTTTCGCAATAGTGTCGGGCCCTCTGCGACGTTCCTTGAGGATTTCAGTCTGGACACTGTCTCCAGAGGAATCAGAGGGTCGACTATTCTCCTTGGAGGACCCATCAGACAGTCTGCTGCTCTCCCTGGACCCACCCAGATGCTTACCCCGTGATTTGAACCCCTGAATCGTCTTCAGGTCTTCCAATTTATCGAGATTTTCCACTTGTTTCAACTTTGCCTCCACATTTTTCACTTTTTTCTCAGAATTCTTTGGTTTCGACGGAGGTGTTATGATTTTCACTTCTTTCATGGGTTTCTTAGGCTTCGGATCACTCAGACGTTTCCCGGGGGACTGTTGGGGGTCTGTCGATCTGGGAGACTGGTGTTTTGGCTCTGCAGGTTCTAGGGGCTTCTTTGGAATCCCTGGGGAACCCGAGAGCTTCCCCTGCTTTCGCATGATCTCTCGCTCAAAGTCAATGCAGAAATCAACTTTGGGCGACTCCGAACGACGAGTTGTTATGTATCGTTCTGCATCGCGAACCGCAGATCCTGCTTTCTGTTCCACTAGTCCTAGATCTTCTAGGAATGAGTCATTCATCTTCTGGGCTGTGACCTAAGGGGAGCTGGAAGGAGGCAAGGTGGAGGGTGTGAGTATGTGTTGGACTATGAACATTGTCATAATATTCATGAAATGGTTTCAGTGCACGTATGAAAAAATCGTATAGAAATTTTCTATACGGATTGCGCATAGAATTTCTATAGGATTTTTATGCATGATATTCGGATATTTCTATACGATTTCTATAGATATGATCCTATACGACCCACTGCCACATATATAGAAACATTTCGCATGCAGTTGCGACATTTCTCCATGTTTTTCTCTGCAACGTTTAGAAATCTTTCGTATGAAAACAACAATTTATGTGAAAACTTATGTATAGAAATAATTCGTATAGAAATATCCGAATATCGTGCACGGAAATCTATAGAATTTCTATACGCAATCCGTACAGAAAATTTCTATACGATTTTTTCATATGTGTGGCGAAGCGGTAAAATGGTTCAAGGCTCGCGTGTATTATCTTTCGAATGGGATCTTGGTTGGTTTTGTTGCCGAATGGAAAGATAGCATTTAAACGTTTTTTCGATTTTCTAATTTTGACTGCAAATAGTCTAGAATCACGCACGAAAAAATTTAATAGAAAAACTTATCGANACATCTTTAACATCAGAAATGAATTTTGTAGATGTACCTGCCGACAAGTGGAAGCCAGTAGACATCGTAAAAGCTATCATGCACGAAAAAATTAAATAGAAAAACCTATCGAATTCGTTACAAAATTCTATTGAATTTCTATTAAATTTTCTATTAGTTTTTGGCTGATTCTATTGATATGTTCAGTAGAAAACATTTAATAGAAAAAGTCAACAGAATTTGATTTTCCTATACAAATTATTCTTTCCATATATTTTCTATAGAATTTGCTCGACTCAAATTTTCTAAGTTTTTTTCATTCTATTTTTCTTTTCTTCTCATCAAGAAAATCAAACGAAAAAACTTAGAAAATTTGAGCCGAGGAAATTCTATAGAAAATATCTCAATAGAATAAGTTATATAGAAAAATTGAATTCTATTGACTTTTTCTACTGAATATTTTCTATTGAACATTTCAATAGAATCGGCCAAAAACTAAGAGAACAGTTCAATAGAAATTGAATAGAATTTTCTCACGAATTCGATACGTCTTTCTATTTTTAGTCTTTTCGTTTGATTTTCTTGATGAGAAGAAAAGAAAAATAGAATGAAAAAAACTTAGAAAATTTGAGTCGAGCAAATTCTATAGAAAATATATGAAAAGAATAAGTTATATAGAAAAATCGAATTCTGTTGACTTTTTCTATTGTGTTTTCTATAGAACATGTCAATAGAATCAGCCAAAAACTAATAGCAAGTTTAACAGAAATTCAATAGAATTTTCTAACGAATTCGATAGGTTTTTCTATTAAATTTTTTCGTGCGTGTTCCATTCGCAAGCAAGAGAAAAAACTGGATTTCAGTTTTGACTATATTCTGTCCGACAACACCGGGCCGCACAGCTGGTTATTCAATATAATTGTTCTCCATTAGAAAATTTGTCTCCAACACATGAGTAAGTTATGCTCATTAAACCGAGGGGGGAATGTTTATTGTTGTGGGATGGTCAGGGACAAGTCATCGAGTGGGTGGGCTGGATAATGAGGTGTTTAACCTCTAAATGGGTTGTTTGGTATTGAAATCAATTGATTTTCGATTATCGATGGAGTCGAAATGAATTTTGAGAATGGAAATTCAAGGGTTTTGGGATTTCCATGCTTCAGTGAAGTTGAGTGAAAATAATGCCAATGTTTATGTTTTTATTTACCTGGATATGTTGAGATGATTGAAGTTTGTGCTGATGCTGATGGAACGATTCAGATTTTGAGAATTCTATCGCTATTCTTTAGATTTGATTAAGAGGATTTGGATAATGGGAATTGTTTGGTGATTGCAGGTATTCAAAGGCACTTGTTGCGTTACAGTAAATAAAGCGTGAGAAGTATCGGCGTTTGCAACTGTCAAATTCAAAGGTAACGGGACGGTGGGCCATCTGGTGGTTCATTTCGATTTTTACGCGGGAAAGAGAGAAATGTTATGAATACCGCCGTGATAGCAACTTTCGAATTGGACGCAAATTGCCTAATTTGGAACACCGCTGCGGCATAATTTCGAACGAATAAATATTCAAAGGCATCGAGTCCATTTTCATTGTTTTCCTCTCGAAGTGCAGTTGTTTCTGCACGAATTACAATATTCATTTACTAAAATGGGAATGTTTTCAACGACAGAACTCTTCTGGTCCTTTACATCTTATAAACGTTTAGAATAAATATTGCCCGGATGAAGAGTGACTTTTCCTTGTGACTTCGAAACGTTGGCAAAGTTAAACAACATGATGTGTAGTTTCTTCAACGAAAGTTTTTGAATTAATGCCGCTTTTTTGATCGTTTTTGGCTGAGAGAAATGAAGGAAAAGGAATATTCATTCTGGATAATATTATGTTGTCCACGAACGATTTATTTTACTTTTTGCGTGATTAGTCTCTTTCTTTTATTTATTATTAGCGATTCCCTATCCTTGTACAATAATGAAAATTAATTAAAAACCAAATTGAAATTTAATTCAAAAATAAATTTTACAAACGAAACGATGGCAATATCTTGAAAATTTTGGATGAATGGGGATAAATATTTTTATTTATTGATCCTGATAAAATCCCTCATCGAGACGAGTATTTTGAAAAAAAATTGAAATTGGTATAGTAGTTTTTAAGCTATTGTGGAAAAACGAAATTTAAACACGTTATTATATCTCAAGAACTATTGGACCGACCGGGCTCAAACAGCGCGCCAAAGTTGAGCTCAATCACACTGAGAAAAAAATATAATTCTGCCAATCAAATATTCTTCCGACAAGAATTTAAAGCGAGTATTCGTATGGTAATTTTGGGCATTTGGCTGTCCGAAACAAATATGATTGGTAAAATTATATTTTTTTCTCAGTGCACAGCTGTAATGAGTTGAAATTTTAGATTTTTATCTACAACTTTTGCCATAATTATGTTGGATTTTCTAAAAATTAATCACCAAAGACCCAAATTGTCGCATACACAGACATGACGCTATAAACATCCACCAGACCATTTGCAATTAAAATTAGAAAATCGAAAAATCGGTCAAATACAAAACACGAACGAAACAATTTCCCGCACAAAATGACCGATTCCACTCTTACCGAATGCCAGTAGGTCATTTTTCATGCAACAGCTGACGCTGTGACACGCTGACAAAGCAAAGAAAAACGCTCAAAATTAGAATTCACGTTGTATACATGACACTCTCGCTCCGAATGGGCGTAATCTAGACAAGTATCTGCTTATTGTTACCCGATATAAATAGTCATCGCGGAAGTTTGTAAACCGCGTCGGTTAATGCGCATTTCTGATACATAACAATCGACTACTTGCGTTTTAGACTTCGTTTACACAAGACATTCGAGGAATTCCGAGGATTCCAATTATGGAGTTTAAATTCAGTGCCTTTTCCGGCGTCTTTTTGATACTTTTCACGGTGGAAAATACTCGGGCGTTTACAAATGTCTATCCAAAGCTGAAGAGTCATCCTTTGAGAGGTGATGAAGATGTTGGAAATCCGTTGTTCCTCACACCTTACATTGAAAGTGGGAAAATTGATGAGGCGAGAAAAATCGCTAGTGTTCAGCATAAAGAGATGAACGATGTTTCAAGTTATTCTGGATATTTGACTGTTGATAAGAAATACAATTCCAATATGTTCTTCTGGTTCTTCCCGGCTGAGGTAATGAATTTACGAAAATCAATTGCACATTTTTTATTTACAAAAAGAGGTTTAAGGGTGCCAAGTGAATTTGGCGATGACCTTGAAAATTGACATTCACCAACAAAGTTATAATTTTTTTAATTAATAGTATTAGACAGATAGTGAACATCGGTGACAATTTAAAAATTTTAGAACTTATGGATATCGAGAAATTAAATAAACAAAATCAGTCTTATACACGGTCTCTTATGGAGTTTTGATTAAATTGAACGTTTCAACCCCCTAGGAACTCAAGAAAAATTTGAAAAAATTTGAAGATATGGGGAATGATGTGTTCAATGTGATGGCGACAAAAAACAATGGGGTACCGGGGTGAATAAGAGAGATATTTCAAGCCGCCGTACCCATTTGATCCCATGCTTTCTCGAGGTTCGTCACGCGAAATAGAGGATTTACCGCATTTATTTTCTCGATGTCTAGTTCCGGTTGCGGGTTGGAAATTTCGTCGGATGGATGAATACATATTTCTCCAATGATGGAGGGAAAGAAAAAAAATTTTTTGAATCTTTTTTCAAATTCACTTGGCACCCTTAAATACGAACAAGTGAAACGAGCGCACGTGCAATTTATGCAAACATTATTTTGCGAATATCTTCGGAGTGAAGGATCTAACGATAATTCATTAAAAGAATGTTTTTGTAGAGTTTGAAATAGCCTACATAAAAAGTCTGTTTGGTGAATGACTAGATTTAGGGTGGATGTGGGATGAAAATGTGGAGGGAGTTGTTGAGAAAATTACTGATGAGCCGGATTTAAAAACCACACTTTATTTTGTGGGATCGAACCACTTTGCCAAAACTATTTACACTCTTTGGATATTTTAATTGTTGAATGTCTAATTACACTGATAATTGTCTTTCACTGTTAATTCGTTGAGTCACTGAATTTAGACTGAATTTAATCAACAGAGGTGATGTACTGAACAAAACGGTGATCTTACAAAGACCGGTGATGTACTTGATTACTAGTGAGCTAGGTGAAGTTCAAAGAGCTACTGTACTCGGTGAGGTGCGATATAAAACTTGTACAGGTGATTTGCCCGAGATAGACTTGTACGGTGAGAGGCTAAGCCTAAACTGATTCGCGCGTGTTTCGGTGACTTATGACTGATGACCCGAAGGGTCCCGGAGATTTTCGCAGTAGGCCGATGGTCGACCAGAATGTTCTGGAATTTTAGTTGCGTTTCAAACAAAGTCTTTTCATAAAACATCGTAAACCTCTTCAATCCAAAGATATTCACAATCTAATAGCAGAGTTTTTCAAATTATCTCGTTTCATCACTTCGTGACTCGATTAATAAAATAATTTGTTTTCTTTCTGCCGTCTTCTTTCTTATTTCCTTGAGTACATTATGTAAGGACGGCAAACGTTGAATGTTCTTCAGATTTTTTTATCTTCAGTGAATTGAGAAGAATATTCCAGTATTTACTGACCGAAGTCGCTTATGCGAAGCTTTACTCATTACATGAGAATCCACTGTACGCCGCAGAGATAGGCAAAATCGTAATGGAGAATTAACATTATTTTATTACGTACAATATTACATAACTGTCTTGTCCAATGTTTCAAATATTAAATTAATCATAAATCAAATTTTTTTATTTTTCAACTATTTTATAAATCAGTAATCTAATTCGCAAGCATGATGATTATTTGATCAATCGAAAACTCAAATTCAGATATTTAGAATTAATTACTTATAGTACATTAGAATACAAGGGCACAAATTTAGTTTTCGACGAATGTGAACACCAATGTTACAAAGGCCAAGAGGGTCAAAATCCCTTATTTGATTATAAGTCTATTTGATGTTACAAGAAGGGGTAACGGAGGGGACCTTTGTGCCCCTGTGGACCCTTGGGGTCTTTAGGGTCATAAGGGCCATAAGGGTCTGAGGTGGACACCAAGGTTACAAGGGTCAAGAGGGTCAAAATCCCTTATTTTATTACAAGTATTTGACGTTACAACAAGGGGTAACGATGCGGACCTTTAAGCCCCTTACAGCCTTTAGGGTCATAAGGGCCATAAGGTTCTGAGGTGGACACCAATGTTACAACGGTCAAAATCCCTTATTTCATTATACAATAACGGAGGGGAACTTCGTGTCCCTGTGGACTCTTGGGGCCTTTAGGGTTATAAGGGCCATAAGGGTCTGAGGTGGACACCAAGGTTGCAAGGGTCAAGAAGGTCAAACGAAAACGAAGTTTATGCCCGAGTGATCTATAATATTTTATGTCACCGTGCAGCAGTCGTAGCGTACGACAGACTCGACTTATTGCACAGCGTGACAGAAAAAGACTTACACACTAGTATCTGAATATACGATTCCACACCTACTCAACTCAGAGGACTTTTCACCGCAATTATTCTCTACAGAAGAGAATAAATCTATCTTTGGATCTCTCTGGACGTTTGTTCCGAATGTGTGTTATCTCCCCTGTCCTCCCTGAACTCTGAATTGGATTCAATAGAGCCGTTTTCAATGAATTCCAGATGAATCCGAAAACCGCCCCAGTAGTCCTTTGGCTGCAAGGGGGTCCGGGAGCAACTTCCCTCTACGGTCTCTTCACTGAGAACGGCCCGTTCATGGTGACCAAGAACAAGACCCTCGCTATGCGAAAATACGCGTGGAGCACGAACCATAATCTCCTGTACATAGACAATCCAGTGGGCACCGGCTACAGTTTTACCGAGCACCCCGAAGGTTACGCCAACAACGAGACTCAAGTTGGAGACAATTTACACACAGCCTTGGTCCAATTTTTCCAACTTTTCCCACAGCTCCAGGCCAACGACTTCTTCGTCACCGGTGAATCCTACGCTGGGAAGTACGTGCCAGCAGTGTCGTATGCTATTCACACGAAAAAGCCGACTTCCCCGGTGAAGATCAACTTCAAGGGTTTGTAATGATTTCATTTTCATTCAAGCCGATTTCTTTGATGAATCAATTCTCCCGGAATTAATTCCCTCCTCAAATTGATATTAATTTCAGTCTGACAGATAATTCCAGACATCTTCATTTATTTATTTGATATATAATTAACTGTCAATTATTATCCTTAGGGTATACATCGCTACGATTCTGTCATTTAAGTTGATTTTAATCTAATTAAAATCTAATGTAAATTATCAATGACTATGGGAAATTTTTGACCCTTATGACCCTTAATTCGGTCCTCATGACCTTGATTCTGAACCTCGTGACCCTTATTTTGACCCTTGTGACCTCTGCTGACGGAGTCTTAATTTCGAGTACCAAATTTTTATTACCAGAAGTCGATTTGAATTTTTATAATATGTCTAGAGGGCTACGCCCCTTGCTGGCTCCGTTCGCCAACTCCCATATGACCCACATATAACCCCCATAATCCTTATTCTGAACCTTGTGATCCTCATTCTAACCTTCATGACCCTCAATCTGACCCTCGTGACCCTTATGACCTTTAATCTGACCTCGTAAGTGGTATATAGAATAAGGGTCACCTCGTGACCCTTATTCTGACGTTCATGACCATTATTTTGACCCTTGTGACCCTTAATTACGAAGTTTTAATATCGAGTACCAAATTTTTATCACCAGCAGTCGTTTGGGATTTTTATAATATAGAGAAATATTTTGTCAATAATTTATATTTTTCAACAAATTAAATGTATTTATTCATCATCAAAAGAATTCTGTCTCAAGAGAATCTCCCGTATCGTTGTTTTCAGGTCTAGCTATTGGGAATGGATTGACCGACCCGATCCACCAGCTGAACTACGGAGATTACCTTTATCAGCTCGGCCTCATTGATTTCAATGGACTAGAGCAGTTCCACACATATCAAAAACGAGGCGTTGACTTTATCAATCAGGGCAAATATGATGAAGCCTTTGAAGTATTTAATCAGTTGATCGATGGCGACCTGAACGCAGTCCCCAGTCTTTTCCAGAATTTGACTGGTTTCAATTTCTATTTCAATTATCTTAGGACTAAGGACACTGAGGAGGCTGACTGGATGGGGGAGTGGATCCAGAGGGCGGACGTCAGGAAAGCTATTCACGTGGGCAACTGCAGCTTTCATTTCGAGGCCAGCGAGGTCGAGAATCATCTGAAGAATGACATCACTAGGTCGGAGGCTGATAAAGTTGCTATTCTCGCGAAGTACTATCGTGTGATGATTTATAATGGACAGCTGGATATCATTGTCGCTTATCCACTGACTGAGAACTACCTGATGAATCTCAAGTGGATTGGGGCCGAGGACTACAAGAAGGCGGCGAGGAGGAAGTGGATCGTCGATGGGGAGATCGCTGGCTATGTCAAGACTGCGGGGAATCTGATTGAGGTTCTTGTGAGAAATGCTGGGCATATGGTGCCTGGCGATCAACCCAAGTGGGCGTGGGATTTAATCACGAGGTTTACGAAGGGAAAGAAGTTGTAGGGGTCAAATTTTTTGGGGGTTTCAACAGGTGTGGGAGCATTCCAAATTAATTACCGGCGTTATTCTCAATCAGTTTGATTCTTCAGCTGTTAGTTTCTGCATTTCGCGATTTTGTTCTCAGGGAGATTCTCAGGAATTACTTGAATACTTTAATACTTGAATTTTTGCGGTGGACATTCTGATGTTTTTGGGGTATTTCTGTTGGTAATTCTGAGGGGAGCCTGGGAGATACTGATAATTTTGCAAATATCGAAAAATTTAGTAGGTTTGGGAAAATTTCGTGAAATCCTAAGGATGTATTACACCCTTTTTGCCAAAATTCAAGTTTTTTCAATTTTTCTGTTAAATTGATGATCGGATTGACGTGAAAAAATATAGCGTTTTTGCGTTTTACCATTACTTAATGGCTCATGAAATTTCATGATCGTGGAATCTTTTTCCTGCGTTTTTGCTAAAACTTTTCGGAAATTCACGAAACTTTAGAAAAAAAATGCAGGAAAATAATTGCACTACCATGAAACTTCGTGAGGCAGTCAATAATGATAAAACGCAAGAAGGGTATATTATTTCACGGCAATCGGATCAATAATTTGCCGGAAAATGAAAAAAACCTGAATTGTGAGCGAAGATACTTGCAAATTTACTAGTGAATTTACTTCGAACTTGGACTCCGCCAACACAATATCGAGTAAAAACTTTGATTTTTGTGAAATGTAGTGAAGCTGAAGTTTCAGTAATTCGAAGCTTGAATGCACTTATGGAAGAATTCAAAGGAAGCCCTAATACATTTTTGTGATAGAAAAAAATTGTATTCGTATTGGGAATTATCCAATTTTATACAATTTCGCCATATGATTTTTTCTGTGGGAACTCTTGCGCATGAATTGCCCAAGTTTATTTTCCTGCATTTAAAACAAATTTATGCTTAGAAAATCTAGAACATCTAAAGGGAAAAAATCATATGTAAAGTAATCAATTATCTTTATCTATAGAATGTTCTGTTGAGAAGTCGCCCGAAAAGTCTGTGAAATTGTCAATAGAAATTGACAAAAAGCATAGAATTACAATTGAATTATTTAACGAAAGCATTGGACTCCTTCAATGTATGTTCCATACGTATAATGCTCTCTACGAACATGACATTTTGATTATTAAAATTAATTTCTTCAACTTCATAATGCAATAACTATACCTCAATTCCAGTGATGTAAAAATATTTTTGACGCCCCAAGAGCTGTTATTATCAACGAGATTTTGTATTAGAGAATATTTGGGAGTAATAAAACACTGATTAAAACGATGTTTCTCAATTTTTACATTATTTTCAGACTTTCGTCTTGCCTACAGCCTTCAATTTTTATGCGAAGTGAAAAAACCTAATTTTTCTTTCGCTTCATTTTGAATTTTTAAGCTAATTTTTTACTCCAAGTCAGCCCTGATAATCTCTCTCATATTTATTTATTCATTTTTATGTCCCGTGTAATGGAACGTTGACTAAGCATAAGGCGATGTTTCACTGCCGAGGCAATTCCTCGATAAGTTGACAATGCCTTATCAATTCGCGGGCGGTATCCTCGCGAAATACGAAGCTCAGAGGCGTTAAACAAAACCGTCAGTTGTGTATTGTTTCAAAAATGGGTTTCACCGTCCTCACGAGCCTTGTCCTTTCGTCCATCATTGCCACTGTCTATTACAGTGGATACAATCTCGACATCACGTCTGGACGTGATTATGAAAAGGTTGAAGGGGAGAATGATCTTCATCCCCTTTTCTTAACGCCGCTGATCGAGAGTGGGAGTATTGATGAGGCAAGGAGAAAATCGATTGTCGAACATGAAGGGCTCAGGGATTTGGTCAGCTACAGTGGATTCTTCACTGTCAATAAGGAGTACAATTCCAATTTGTTCTTCTGGTTTTTCCCTGCACAGGTAAATAGCCAATAGATATGTATACAGGGCATCCCAAAACTCCTGTTTGATCTCGGGAGGAATGGAAGGGGGTGAAATTCTGAGGGCCAGTTTTTGGTTTAGTTAACCACGGTTACACGTATGAAAAAAGTCGTATAGAAATTTTCTGTACGGATTGCGTATAGAAATTCAATGGGATTTTCGTATATGATATTCGAATATTTCTATACGAATTATTTCTATACATAAATTTTTACATAAATTTTTGTTTTCATACGAACGATGTCTAGACGCTCCAGAGAAAGACGTTGAGAAATGTCGAAATTTCATACGAAATGTTTCTATACATGTGGCAGTGGGTCGTATAGGATCAAACCTATAGAAATCGATAGAAATAATTTGTATAAACATATCCGTATAGAAATATCCGAATATCATATACGAAAATCCTATGGAAATTCTATACGCAATCCGTATAGAAAATTTCTATACGATTTTTTTATACGTGTAGACCTCGGTTAAAGTTAATTTAACTCCTAATTAAATCACGAGTTAAGGATATCAAAGTACTTTGACAATTTTATTTCTACACGGACAGAAAAATCGGATAAAAATTACTTCGAAAATCGTGACAAATTTTACTATACGAATGGGAGATCGTGGAGCGAACTGTAATTCCGTGAAAATACCGGTTTTTAATGAATATCTTACGATTTTCTCGGTAAAAAAATCCATCTATGGATGCAAAAATTATCCTCCTGTTTAGTAAAATTTTCCATACCAGCAAAACAAGATCCATTTTATTTTCAATTTTTTCTTCCAGAAATTCCACGGATTCGGTCAAATATCCCAAAATGGTGTTGATTGACTTTGATTATAAACAGTATGAAGTGAATTTAAATGTATACTTGTATGAATGCATAGCTAATACATATTTTTTGGATGCATAAACGTAGTCGCTTTGGGGTGTTCTGACCGGATTCGCGGAATTTAGAGAAGAACCAAATGAAAATAAAATAGAACCCGGACGAAATCCAAGTTGTAGGACGGCTCAAAATACTTATTTTGATTATAAGAGTTACTGAAAAAATATGAGAAAAATAACAGGTGACAATTTTGAAAATTCAAGTTTTTCAATTTTTTTTTAATTCGATATTATGAGCACCTAGAGATTGAAAAAAAAATCACCCAAAATCGTCTTATAGATGGTAGAAAATGGAAAATTTTGGGTCATCATAAATAAAAATCGGCTGAATAGAACCCGAGTTATTGAAAAAAACGAAAAAAAAAAATCATATGTCCTAAATGACCTGTCGAAAAAATCTGAAAAAAATTGAGAAACGGTTTTTCTAGCCCCTCAATCATAGAAAAAATCGAGATCAATTTCCAAAAGGATGAGCGTCGGCCGTTGACTCATTCCACATGGAATACCTCACATAAAAAAAAATTCTAGATGATTTCGAAAACCGCTCCAATTGTCATCTGGCTCCAAGGAGGTCCAGGCGAGAGTTCCCTCCTGGGTCTCTTCTCTGAGAACGGTCCCTTCCGCATCACGAAGGGCCAAACCCTCGAAAACCGGGAAGATTCCTGGGCTGGCCCCCTGAACATGCTCTACATAGACAGCCCCATGGGAACCGGCTACAGCTTCACCGATCATGATGATGGCTACGCAGACAATCAATTATCGGTAGGCCTGTACCTTTACCAAGCCCTAGTGCAGTTCTTCCAGCTATTCCCTGAGCTCAGAACCAACGATTTGTACATCGCTGGAGAATCCTTCGGTGGAAAATTCGCGACGGCTTTGGGATACGCCATTCACGCATTGAACCCTGCCGTAGATAATCCGATGAACCTTCAGGGTCTCGCTATCTTCAGCGGTGCCCTGGATCCGGTGGATAAATCCGCGAAGGCTGTAGAACCTCCGCCGTCTCACGTCTTTCAACCCAACAACTTCCTCGATTTCAAAACTATAACGCAATTCTTGAAGTACGAGAGAAAAATGAAAGGTTTCATTGATAAACCGAATTCAATCGATTTGAATGACGTGTTTTCAATGGTCAGTGAGACCACCAAATTCATCGCTGATCTTCCTCCGTTACTTACTCCTGAGAAAACAGAAAAAAATTCGGAAACGAATCATTCAGAAGTTCTCTCCCAATTTATGGAGGATCAGGAGGTGAAACATGCGATTCATGTTGGTAACAGAACCTTCGTTGTGAATTCAGATAGGGTGAAAGAGTTCTTGAAGGTGGACATGACGCGTTCACTCGGGAATGTCTTCGCTATTCTTCTGGAGAATTACAGGATTCTGATTGTTAATGGGGAGCTGGATGCGGTGGCGCCTGCTATTGACTTTGAAAGGTCTTTGATGAATCTGAATTGGGGTGGAAAGAATGACCTCAGGCGTGCCACTGTCAAGCAGTGGGTGGTGGATGGCGAGGTAGCGGGGTATGTCAAGAGGGCTCGGAAATTGGCGACGGTGAAGGTACAAAATTCTGGAGGGTTTGTTATCAAAGAACGATCGACGTGGATTCTGGATTTAATCATTAAATTTACGGGGGGAGAAAGTATTGTTTAGAGACTGTCTATAAACATAATAACAATTATAAAAATGTGTAATGCTTCGATATTAATGAATAAAAATCCATTTGAATGAGTAATATAGTGATGTCAATTGTTTCATGTTGAAATTGACGGGAGAAGGAGAATGTCTTAAATTAGGAGTTGACGGAAGGACAGGGCAGAATGGATGATTCAATTTCAGGAAAGCAGTGTATTTACACGCTCCACAGTAACTTTGACCGTGGGTATACGGGACGTTTTCCCGTGGATTGAAGGTAATTTCTACCGTGGATATGTGGGAGATCGTGGACCCTCAACTTCTACTTCTCAAATTAAATCTAGACAATAAACTAGACACATCGAATCAATTGATAAGGGATATGCAGACAGTAGACTAGTAAATAATTTCTTCACAATATTAATTCGTTGAATACGAATATCAGTGTAGATTAACGTACGAGATGTATCGAACTGTGGTTCCTTTTCTGAAACAGACACATTTATGTAAACTACCTAATCTAGTCACTGTTGATTGTTGAATTAACTATGTAAAGACAAAAATACTTCTGTTTAATGAATATAATTTTGAAACATTGAAATTTAGAGTCAAGTGGACATGAAAATGGAAAAATACGAAGTATGAAAAACCTTTTTGATATTTCTGGAATACAATTCTTCTAGGGGAGTTCAAATTAATTTAAATTGTCCATATCGATTTTACTAGACTAAACGCAAATAAAAGATGAAATAAATAGTTTTTTACATTTTATGTGAACGTTTTCTCAACAATATTCATATTTGTCTAATGAGGTCCGAGTGCAGGAGTGTCACCTGAAGAAGTTTCATCTTTTCATCGTTTTCATTTAGACATTTTTTACTCCGGGTGTACATAAATAGAACTCTCGCTATGTTTACCTAGAATTCTTCAGAAACAGAACATTTCTACAATTGCGCAGCACTTCCAATACCCGTTTGAACCCCGCGAACAATTATGATAACAGAAATAACCAGTGGGTACGAATTAGGTGACTAATTCACATTCACTTGCTATCAACAGTGGACGTCAATAGCAAATTGTCGCCGTTGTACCTCGAGTTTCACCCAAGTCCCTAAAAAGTCTGTTTTTCTCCGAACCTTTGTGAAGATGTACTTACCGATCTTGAGCGCCACATTGGCAATCGTTGCAGTGCAGCTCTCATCAGCGGCAGTGATTCGCCAAAATGATTTAGCACCCAGCAACCCATCAGCCAGTCACCAACGCGTCAGCACTGATGGAAACAGTTCTCCTCTCTTGCTACACGCAATGTCTACCGCTCGCCCAGAGGTTGAACAGACCCATACCGTCTCCAACAGTGACAAGACTGTCCTGACCGCCGGCGACAGCGAAATCATGAACCAAATCGATCAGAGCTTCACCTCAAAGACATCTCCATCAGCTAATGAAGTCATCGACGAAGTCAATCAAACCTACGGGTTTAAACATGCTGACGAACGGGCAGTGACCCAGGTCAACCAAGTTCATGACTACGCTCAAGGCCAAGGCCAGGGCGGTGTAAACGACGTCTACGTGAAAGATGAGACGGAGACAGTCTTCGCAGTGGATAATCCTCAGGGAGAAAGGGAGATGGTCGGGACGAGCAAATCCAATACCGGAGAACAGATATCGAATCCTGATGGCGTCGATCACACTTTCTTCGTAGCTGAGGACCATGGCCTTCACCAAGTTGAAAATAAAGATGGGCTCGAGGTGAATGGGAAGAGTGAAACGGATCTGGTGTATATGGCAGGTGAGTAATTAGCCAGAATCATCTGCAACTAGGAAGTGATTGCTTCCGTTGCTTGCCACCAGCTAGGGTTCCGTTAGTATAGAGTGGCATTTTTTTTTCACCTGTAAAATGGGATTTGTCGTACGCCAGCTTGGAAACCGGTACTTTATACAGGTTCTGTTCCAAGTTGTTGATTTACAGACGTGCGATAATATAGGGGAGATAAGATAAGATAGTAAGATATGGAGTTTATTGTTTAGAAAGTTAAACAAAGTACAATAGAGATTATGAACAAAAAAGTGAGCTTAAGCAGGAGCAGTGGAAAATAATGTCTGGAGATAAGCAATAGTTGGGGAGGGGAGGGCAAAATGGACCCCTGCAAAAAATTGAGCGTTTTCTTTCATAATAATTTTATCAATTATTTGTCATTTATTGTGGAAATAAATACGATAAATACTGTGGAAAACAATGAGAATCAACAGAAGTGTGATTAGGAACAATTGTAATTTCCATAGTAATTCCGTTGAATGGAAATTTCAGAAATTGGGGAAAGCATATTTTCGTCTTTGCAAACTCGCAGCAAGATTTTTTTCATCTAAAAAGTACGTAAAAATAACATAGTAATCAAATTAACAAGTCAATAATTGCACGCATTTTCATATAACAAATTCTTTTATGTTAAGCATTATGCGTAAGCGTCACACTCGAATTTAACATCGTCTGGATTAATCCACAAACATAATAAATCCATCTTAGGCATATCTGACACTGAATCCACTCTCCGGTACTATCGCGAAGAAACAGGTTCACTAAAATTTCGAAGAATTTCATAAATGAAAAAATAAGGGAGTTCATTTTGCTCTAGGGGTCCATTTTGCCCGCCTGATCTATTTCGCCCTACCCTCCCCTACTATTTGGTATACCTGCCTGAAACGTGCACTTTTCGAAAAGGTTCAGTCTACGTAAAGCGGTTGTTTTACGCTCTCGAAATTCACTTTTCACCACGTGTGCGTAAGGTCGTGATGAAAAATAGAGATCGATACTCAAGAGAAAAGTGTTCTTTGACCCTTGCCAAGACTTTTCTAGCTCATACAATCGAATAACACTTTTCCTCGTCCGGGATTGGTATTGGCCCTTCTCCAAGCTCGTAAAAGTGAAAACCACTACGGAAAAATATCGTTCCCGACTAGTCCCATGGGGTTTTTTTCCTCGCGTGGTTGGCCAGTCCTCGCTTTCGACTCGGACGCCAACCCCAAGCGAGTAAAAGCCCCTATGGCACTCGCCCTGAAATGTATTATTTCGGCCGTGTGACGCACAATATTCTTTGTCATAAAAACAATGACAAAATATAGATGTCGGGTTGGGTTCTCCTATATTGACTTAACATACAACCTTGCAGGCACACCCGACGATGTTGAATCATTCTACCAACTCAATAACATCGACCAACATAATCTTGTCCGGGACGAGCAAGGCGTTGAGAAAGACACCAAACAGTCCAGTCTTACAGGTTTCGGTTATACGGACAAAGTTACCGAAACTCTTGCTCTGGATGGCACTCAGAACACGATTAGAATTAATAATAATGGCGTTCAGGCGTCGGTCGGCGTCGACAAGACGAACGGACTCTATAATTCAATCGATGACAAAGGAAACAAAGATGTTCTGTTAATCGACGACACTGCGCATAACATCAATTTGAAAGACGGAGACATCGGAGTCTCGTTGAGCACCAAAGACATGAATGATATTTTTGGATTCAAAGATCAAGACGGCACTGTTGGAGCCTATGAAGGGAACGGAACAGATCATTCGCTCACCATCACCGATGGGCTGCTCACAGCCAACTTTGATCTGAATAACGCTGATGAGTTGTTTGGTACTTCTACTCCTGACGGCATCGATGATGTCCATAAGATCAACCAGGCTGGCAAATCTGTGATGCTTGACGACGGAGAACGAGGGGTTGCCGTGGGGGTCAATGAAATCGATGCGGTTCACGGACTTTTCGATAATGGTGACGTGCAAGCCACTTACCAAAGCAATCAAGTTGATAAGGTCCTTGCAGTTGCCGAGGGCTCTTCAGGATCAAGTCTCCAGACAAGCGAAATGAATGGTGTCTTGCAGGTGAAGGATGACGAAGGAAAGATGCAGGTGATTTCAACCGGAGGACAGATGGTTAGTCAAGCCGTCGTCATTGGTGATGATCAACTCGATGGGAATTATGAGGCGGGTCAGGTTGAGGAACTCTTTTGGATGGGCAGTGTTGAAGCACCCGATGTTGACAATTATCATATGAGTGAGACTTCTCTTGCTCCGGACACGACTCGTTTGAGTACTTCTAGACCTGAGGAGAACTATCAAATGAGCGAGAGTCCTCTTGTCCTGGAGATGACTGGTTTGAGTACTCCTAGAGAAGAGCATCAAACTCCTGATGTCATCATCATTCAGCAAGGAGTCACTCTGAATCAGGATGATCATAAGTATAGGGGGTCTGATGCCCATGCGGAGACTGCAACTTCTGCTCTGAATAGTTTTCATAGGCTTGTCAACAAATTTGATCAACTTTATGAAGTTGGTGATCTTGGCAGAATTGGAAGTATATTTGGAGGGGGCAGGAAGAGTAAGGTCGATGTACAGGTCACAATCAATATGGAAATCTAGTTGTACCCAGCGTGGGGGGTATTTATAATTATAGTAGGTTCTAGGCTTGAAGGAATAAATCCTACCAATGGTTTATCGGCATTTAAATGTGAGAATTTATTAGTTGATTATAATTACTGTGTTATCTGACTGATTAGATACAGTTTACGACTTTTGTACGCGTCGGAGTCCAATTCAGGTCTGATCTGTGTAGACTCAACCGTTCTTTAAATAATACATTGATAGTGATGCCGTCGAGGCTAGACGAGAATTATTTTGGAAAGATCATCGCGGTCTAAAAAAAATCGAAAGTTTAGGAATCGACGTAATCTCGAAGGACATTGGATCGGTGCATATCGTCACGAACTTGGAACAATCCATCAGTCTGAGTTTTAGTATTTTCTGTTTTTCAAATGTTTGTCCCGATATCTGTCTCGTCTCGTAAACTTAAGGGTGCCAAGTGAATTTGAAAAAAGATTCAAAAAAAATTTTTTCTTTCTCTCCATCATTGGAGAAATATGTATTGATCAATCCGACCAAATTTCAAACCCGCAACCGGAACTAGACATCGAGAAAATGAATGCGGAAAATCCTCTATTTCGCGTGACGAACCTCGAGAAAGAATGAGATCAAATGGGTACGGCGGGTTAAAATATCTCTCTTATTCACCCCGGTACCCCATTGTTTTTTGTCGCCATCATATTGAACACATCATTCCCCATATCTTCAAATTTTTTCAAATTTTTCTTGAGTTCCTAGGGGGTTGAAACGTTCAATTTAATCAAAACTCCATAAGAGGCCGTGTATAAGACTGATTTTGTTTATTTAATTTCTCGATATCCA